>NC_034594.1:2654042-2657801 GCF_900095145.1 Mus pahari | reverse complement strand
CAGCAGGTTATGGTGACAGTAGGTTACTGTGAGAGCAGGTTATGGTGACAGCAGGTTATGGTGACAGCAGGTTATGGTGACAGCAGGCTATGGTGACAGCAGGTTATGGTGACAGCAGGTTATGGTGACAGCAGGTTATGGTGACAGCAGGCTATGGTGACAGCAGGTTATGGTGACAGCAGGCTATGGTAACAGCAGGCTATGGTGACAGGTTATGGTGACAGCAGGTTACGGTGACAGCATAACCCAGCAGTGTGTGTTGAGCACCATAGATGGGGAGAACTTCCTGCTTTCTCAGATAGTGCAAAGTCAGATAGCAGGAAGTCTTCATATTTGTACCCCCAAAGCTCAGCAACTTTGTTCTAGCCTCCGCATTCTGTGTATGATTCCAGCAGCATGAGCATAGAAGGGGCCAGATATCATGACATATATGGATCAGGTTCATTGTGGGGACAAGCGGGTGAAATGGGTGGTGACCCAGGTGAAATGGGTCAGAGTCTGGGGAGTCAGTACAAGAAAACTACTGGAAGGTACAGCAGCCAAACTGTTAGGAAGTGGAGGGCAGAACAGAGAGCAGCCTGAGCTGCCACGGACCAATGGCTTCTGCTCTGGGGTGTCGTGCAAGGAGAGTAAGGCTTGTCTCTCCCTCCAGCCTGAGCCGCCTGGGGCTGGCCTTGCTACTGCTGCAGTACTCCACTGAGGCCCTCTTTCACATGGCTCGGCTCTTCCACTTTGCAGACGAGAATAACGAGAGGCTGTAAGTAGGGTTGCTGGATGCTGGCCTGTCCAGAGACTGATGGGGTGGAACCTGGGTATCTCATGCAATCTGAATGGTTGAGGGGTCCCGCTGTGGGTGTCAGCTGTCTCCCCAGGGGCAGCCAGCACCCTACATTTATGTCGGTTCTAGAACTTCTGAAACCCTCACCTTCCTGGGTCTTATTTGATGCTCTCTCCCATTCTTGGTTGCTTCTGGAGATGGGGTGAAGGTTCCTTGAGTGGCTCCCAAAGCTGACATCCCTTTTCTACCCCTGTGAGCAGGTTTAATGCCTGGGCTGCAGTGTTTGGAGTCACTCGTCTCTTCATCCTCACCCTCGCTGTGCTGACCATTGGCTTTGGATTGGCTCGGGTGGAAAACCAAGTGTTTGACCCTGAGAAAGGGAACTTTAACACCTTGCCGTGCAGGTGAGTTGGCAGAAGCCTGGGGTAGTGAATAGAGGGGCTCACTGAGCACTGCCAGGTACCTCCTGAACATGGCGTGTCTTCACAGAAGGTCGGGGTGCAAGCGACCCTTGAATCTCCCACACAGTGACATTTAGGGGCAAGTATGTTAACATCAGTCTCCTGCTTCTGTCCAACATTCTTTACTCCACAGCCTTCGTGTGCTCTTGTGAGGAACCCAGTCCAAATGTAATGTGGGGCCCCTCACACTTGCTCAGCACATCATGTTGCAGAGGACATTTTTCATCCTGGGGTGGTTGATCATGACACCCTCAGGAAGCACAAGATGGAAGCTTCATCTTTTATTTCAAGCTGTGTGGTCCATGAAGCTATAGGCATCACAGTGTGTGTGATCTCTAGGCTTGCTCCACTGGCAGTGTGTGATATAGGAGAAGAAAATTATTTCTGCACCCTCATATGCTAGCCCTTTCGAATGTTAGTAATATTCATCTAGGTGTTGTGGGCCAGGCATGTGGGGGAGAGAAGAGCGTGGATCTGTAGGATTAGTTTGATTGTGGTGCCTGAGAAGGGATGGACTGAAGAGCACACCCTGCTGGTGTTGGTAGCTGTGGGGAGGGCGGGCCACAGGAGCTACAGAGACCTCCTTCTGCAGGCCGGGAGACCTGGACTTTGCCCATAGATCCCTTTCTCCCCTCCGCAGGCTCGGCATGCTGCTGCTGGTATGTGTCGCCCAGGCCTGGCTCATGTGGCGCTTCATCCACTCCCAGTTGCGGCACTGGCGGGAGTATTGGAAGGAACAGGGTGCCAAGCGCAGAGTCTCTGCCGTCCCCAGGCTTCCAGCCAAGCTCCTCAAGAGAGAGCCTGGTGAGTGACACCCTGTGGCAGAGAGCGAGTGGCTGGGGACTGTCGATGGTGAAGGAGAGCTGGCACCTGGTACTCAAGTGCTCCACAAACCAGTCCTGCTGGCTTCCCGTCCTTGTAGACATTTTTCTCCCAGCCTGGGGCACGGTAACCAGCATGTAATTAATTGGTCATGAGCCAGAGACCCAGCGTGAGCAGGCTGGCTCTAACAGGGCCTGGCCGCTGAGTCGGGCAACACTGGGTGGGGTAGCTTCTGGCATCTAGCCACCTTCTCCTGCTGTTGCTGCTGTTGTCCGTCACCCATGTCCCGTGCTACAAAGTGGCGTGTGTGTCCTTACCTGCTCTTGCGCTCTCCGCCTTGGCCCACCCCTGCCTCCCAGGCTTCCCATCTCTCTTTAGGACTGACTGACTCACAGTGACAGTGTTAGGGAGGAGCCATGGAGATGGGGCACACACATCTCCTTTAACTCCTGAGCATCCTCAAGTGATCCCCTATGCTCAGAGGTCCTCAGACATTGTAGCTCAAGTCTACTACCCAGCCTCGCTCAGGGCCTGGCCTGACTGCATGCCTGTTTTCTGACTCACCTGCATTTTCCCATGCAGCTGCCTGCCTGGGAAGAGCCTGTGTGTTTGTTTGTTAGCACTCATTTGGATGTGAGGAAGACTTGGAATGGGTTAGGAGAAGGGGTTTCAGTGATGCTACAACTCATTGAATTTGTGGAGGTATTTTTCTCTTCTTTTTTGTTCTTGTTGTTGTTTTAGTTGAGACAGGATTTCTCTGCGTAGCCCTGGCTGGCCTGGAAATTGCTTTGTAGACCAGGCTGGTCTCGAACTCAGAGATCCTCCTGCCTCTGCCTCCAGAGTGCTGGGATTAAAGACTTTGACCACCACCCAGCCTGGTCAAAGGAATGCAAGGCCTTGTCCCTGCAGTATCTTGTTCCCCATCTCTTCTCCTTGTTACCATTCCTGTTGCTGAGACCTGTCCTCTGCAGAGTTGAGGGGTTGAGGACACTGGGGCCTGAGAGATTAAAGCCAGCGTTGCTCAGATCTCAGTTTCGGCTGCAGCCCCTTCCTCGGTTCTGTGAGTCACAGTAGGTGCCCTCCACTAAAAGATAGGCAAAGGCTAAACATGTGAAGCAAAGCCACTTGTCAAAGACACTAGGACAGGCAGCACCCTGCCCCGGACTGTCTGCTGACTTCCATTGGCTACAGCCTGCTCCCTCGTCGGATGGTCTGCCCACCACAAAGCCATGTCCCCATGACACTCCGACCCTCCATGGATCCATTTTCCTGCCTCAGTGTCAGCTGAAACCCTGTGTGTGTCTCTTCTCTGCATTCCCCAGGTTACCATGAAAATGGAGTGGTGAAGGCAGAGAACGGGACCTCCTCACGGACTAAGAAACTCAAGTCTCCCTAGCGCCACTGTGCTGAGAACAGGAATCCCCTGGATGAGGAAGCCCTGACCCCCAGCTCAGTCTCTCCACCCTCCTGCCCGTGCTCGTCTCCACCAGCAGCAGAAGCGTTGGCATCACAGGGGGAGTCCTCTCTACCTTCTAGTCTTTCTCTTCTTTCATAAACCATTCTCAATAAAGCCAAAAATCTTATACTCTTGCTCCCCTGAGCCGCCTCATGGCCTCACCTCTGTCCTATCTTGAGTTTTCTCAGAGGCCTGCATTCTCCTAACATATTCCTGCTCTCCTCTCCCTCTCCCCCCCCCTC
>NC_034594.1:2640120-2653742 GCF_900095145.1 Mus pahari | reverse complement strand
TCTCTCTCTCTCTCTCTCTCTCTCTCTCTCTCTCTCTCTCTCTCTTCCTTCATGGCTGCTTCCCCTCCTCCTTTATTCCTGACTTTAATGTGCAATTTCTCTGATTTGTACAACCGGAGGGAGCTAAGATGGCAGCCCTGTCCTTGGGCCCCAGGGCTTGCCAATCTGGAAGCCTCTTGCCAAGGAGCCTCCCCTAGAGCTGGTGGCAGATCCTCGGTGGCCCTTGTGGATGGACAGCGGGAGGAGGAAAAGCCATCCCTCTTGGATTACAATATTCTTGGTGCTGACTGACAGACAGTCAAGATGTAGGATTCTGGTTCTACACCTCCGACCCCAAAGCGAAAGCTTTGGGGACATAGTGACTTAATCCAGAAAGACAGTATTAATTAACTATTGAGTCCCAGGACTCCAGAGAGCTTCCAGTGTGGCATTTGAATTGAAAACCAGCCTGCCTTCGCTCTCCGAGGGGACGAGGGGACTAAGGAGGGTGTGCCTTCCCGCTTGTTCCACAAAAGCAAAGCACATCAAACAGCTGCCTCTTCTAGAAAGGCGGCTTGACAAACAGAAGCGTCGATCTGGACCGTTCTCCAGCGGTGCCAGCTGCTGCTCTTTCATTACCCACCCACCAGCATCTGAAACCAAACCGAACCAAACGGCAGTTACAAACCTGCCCAAGACACGCTGTTCCCAAGTCCAGAGATGGCCTGCCTCCGCCAGCCGGCCAGACCTGCAACCTCAGCTTCATCTCTCTGCAGAAACAGGAAGCCCCAAGGACTCCACCGCCTGTCACCGTGTGTTCCTCCGGCCACCCTCCCTCTGGCCTCACCTGAGTGTTCTGTAAAGTTGTTAATGTCATTTGTTGAGCACACCCAGAGCCTGACACCAGGATGCCTCAGGGTCACTCTTCTGCTTGCATGAGCTGACAGCCATGTCCACAGGAGTCTGTGACCCCCTTCCCTTCGGTGTTCTTTCCTCTCTCTTCTACCTGAAGATGGGGTCACCAGGTCCTTATGGTACCTTGTGAGGACTTCCAGAACGGATTTAGGCTTTAAAGGGTCCCCAAACACTGTGCTAGAGTATAGGGGAGCAGTTTTTAGTGACACAGGACGTTAATGTTACCTAATATACTGGCCTTCCTTTGATACCGTGTCTGAGAGCAGAGCTTGAGTGTTTACCCATAAACAGCGAGCTGGGTCTTCAGCAAGGCAGCTTCCCCTCCAAGCCACTGACGATGGATGTAAAATCTAACTTACCCACAATTGAGGAATTTGGTTCCAAACACCAACGTGGCACTCTTTCTCTGTGTCCAGCACACACATATACATAATCTGGATGTGTTGAGCATACAGAATAGACATGAGATCCCTTGGCTTTTGTGTGAGCTTAGGAAACGAGACAACTTTGAAAGCTCATTACTCTCATTCTCTCCCTCTTCTTTCCTGGCCCTTCTCTAGGCATCCCCACAGAATGGATCTGGCACCCTTCAGCCAGTGCAGACCACCTATCCTGGAGCTGTGTGGAAGCTCAGCCAGTGGCTCCCAAGCTCACCTAGCCCATCAGTCTAGGTATCCTCCTGCACCATCTCCAAGCTCACTGCAGGAACTTCGTCTCTAGGCTGAACTACTTGGTTTCTCCTTAAGTAAATACTTGTGATAAGCATGAGACATGTGAAGGTCTTGGAGGAACAGGGGTACAAAGAGCAGCTGTCTTGGATCCAGTGGTGGTCCTGTCCCTGTGGAGGAGGGGCTTGCTATTTCCGGTACACGTAGACGCCTGAGATGATATGGATTCATTCCTTAGAAGTCTTGCAAGCTTCCCCTGTTGCTTGTTTGTTAGGTCTATTTCCGGAAATCTACGTGTTGAGATTGATCTAGGCTTTTCTAGAACACAAGGTCAGTAGTAGGAGTTTGGAGTGTTCATTTCCAGAAAATCCTGAGACCAAGGGCAGCAGCTTGCCCACCAGCCTTGACTTCTGGGCTGCGAGCAGGCTTGGGAGAACTATGGGGTGCTTTCTCACCCACCCAGCCTCTCTGGCGTCGATGTTATAGGAAAACCAAGACTTTGTGAAGTTGGCACAAACCTTGTTGCCAGAATTACAGAATCTAAGTTCCACACCATCCTTCGAGCGTGCAGGCTAGCTTGTAATCTAGGTGCTCTGGCCCCGTTCTTTGTTTTTATGCAGGCTCTCCTGTCCCCAAAGTACCACACCCTTAGTGAAGGACCTGCCATACTCTGCCAAGTTTGAGATGTCCAGCACCATCTATCAGGACCAGAAGATGCTAATCACTACCTCAGCAGCCACTGCCTATCTCTCAACATCCCTGGAATGCTAGCAGGCGCCAGTGGCAGGACAGGTGGACCGAGAACCCCGTTGCTAGCTGCCCTCCGCAAAGGTGTGGTGACTCGGGGGACAGTTACTTCTACAAGCTCCCCAGGCTTGGGTGCCTACACTATGAATTAGCTCCTTGTGTTCCTCCTATGGTCAAAGGTGGTTCTGGGGAAAGAGAAGCAGGCTAAAGCCAGGGAAGGAGGCTTTCTGCCATTCTGGTCAGTCCTAGCCCTGTGTACCTAACTGGTTTGCAGCAGCAGCTTCTGGCTAGCCCAAGGGGGAACTTTAGCCACTTCAAGTTAGATGACTATGCTCTGGCTACTCACACCATACTTTTGTAGAGTGCCTGGGACTGTAAGAGCCCCTGAAGGTTTAGTCCCCTGTTTAGCCCCCTCTGGCATTTTTTTTAAGTAGGAACAGAAAGAGTGCATTTTCCAAAAGTCTACAAAGCTCTCTTAGATTCCACACATCCTCAAAGAAGCTTGCTGACTGCTTGCAGCTAGGGAAGGCCTTCATTTGCATTTGTCTTTAATGGCTTTCAGCCTTCCTGGTTGGGTTTGCGCAAGTCTGGAGTGGGAGGAGGTACAGGGTCTGGGTTTAGTGAACTTTCTCTGCCCAGGGGCCTCTGTGTCTCCAGCACATTCTTGATCTCTGGCCTCTGTTCTTTGCTGGTGTGGAATGGACTGAAAGCCAGTGAGTCAAAACAGTGAGCTGGTCTTCTTCCACCTCCCTCGTCCTCCTGAGCACAGCCTCTTCCCTCAGTTAGGGAGAACATCAATGTCAGGCCTTTGAAAACATCTGTAGACTCCTTCCCCAGCCCTCGGTAAGCGGTGAGCGTGAGGAGGATGCTGGCACCAACTTCTCACCCTTTACCTTCCTTTTAATGCAAGTGTTAGCTCCATTACATCCGCTTTCAAAGCTCTGCAGATGAGAAGAAAAGTCATGCCGAGTGGCCTCTGCGAACCTTTCATCCTTGTCCTGAGCAGGTCCTTGTTCTTTGTTGTAAGAAGTGCCTTATACTGCCTCGTGGCCTTCACTGGTACTGTATGGCCGGGCCCCCCAACTGCCAAGGCTCTAGGGCCAACTGGTATACACAGCCAATGACAGCATACCTCAGGACAGCTCCAGGGGAAAGGGACATGGGTTGACCGTATGTTTCATTTGTTCTTACCCTCTTCTCCCTCACACAGTGTGAGACCTTGCGTGTTCTCTGGGTTGTTCTAGTTTCCCTCATCTGTAGCTTCTGGCTGTGGAAGCTTGTGAGGTAACCCAGCTGCAGGCACCCATGCCTCCTGTCTAATAAGGGAAGCTTGGGGGTTGCATACCTCTGGCCCCGTGGGGTGAGCCCTGCTCTTCCGGTTTCCTCATTCCCACCCCAGGTTAGAAACAGCGCCCTCCTCCTATGTGTTTTACTTCCATGTAGCCCAAAGTCTGTATGAGGAACATGTTCACTCCTGCTCCCTGCTTCCAAGTCTTAGCTCATTGGTAACCTGTTTGGCAGGGCCTGTGGTCTGGTAGCTGCACAGCTCCTAGATTCCCGTCAGGGTTATCTTGTGTTCCTAGTACCGCACCAGTCCCCTCCCTGACTCTTGTCTGCCTGTTCCCGCCCGCCCGCCATTCCGGGTTGTGCAATAACTCTCCCAGCCGGTGGTCTTGTCCCTTACTGCATCCATCCTGCCATATGTGGAGAGAGGGGACCCACAGGAGAGGTCATCATCATCCCTTACAGAAGTGTCAGTCCCTTCCTGTTGCTGTCATTCTCATGGCCCTGGGTGGGTTTCTGTGGCAATCTTACAGAATGTGTTGTGACGTTTTAGAGATCTTTACGTTGTCTTAAAAAAATAAAATAAAATGTGTCGAAGAAAACAAAAACAGAAACATCCTCAGACTGGGACATTGTCAGTGTCTGGGAATAAGATCAGTCTGGAGTCGCTGACACCACTGTCACCACCAAAGGTATTCCAGGGTTTCTTGTTCCTGTGCAAACAATGGGCCATGTTTCCAAGAATCATCCACAGTGGTGAGCCCTGTCTGCCCCTTTACTGCCCCCCTCCCTGTGCTGGGGCCTGGCTGTGGTGGTGAGTGCCGCATTCTTTGGGGTACAGATTCATGTGTGATTAAACCTTACTTTTCAGTTACTCTGTTTAACATGCACTTGAAGGATGAGCCGAGGAGCTGGTGCCCCTGCGCAACTCACAATGCAAACGTGGACAGCTTGACTGTTTTTCTACATTAGCCTGTTCATGTTACGGACCAAATTCAACAAGGGACTCAAGGAAAATGTGTGCCTGCCATATTTATGCTTTCTGCCATATTTATGCTTTCTTAGTAAAGGGCTGGGGGGAGGGGCGGCGTCTTTCGGTGAAGTCTTTTTTTTTTTTTTCCCCAGAGTCCTTTTTCTACTGTTTCTGTCTGGTTTTAGAAACAAGCTACAGTTTTGTATGGATTTTTTTAAATGTACATTTTGAAACAAATGATCAAATATTTTCTGAAATACGTGAATAAAGGGCGTAGAATTATTGGTCACAACGGTCTCTGATAGGTTTCGCTGGCTTGCTGCATAGGGCAGGTTTTTGGTTTTGTTATATTTTGTTTTTTAAGTCTTGATTCTTCCACTTGTTTTTACTTTGAGAACTGAGTTTGTGTCAACTTTAGTTTTTGTCTAAAGTTTTTCACTATATAGTAATTGGGGTTTGTTTGTTTGTTTTGCCTTTTTTGTTTGGTGGGTTATTTGTTTTGAGACAGGATCTCACTATGTATTTCTGGCTGACCTAGAACTCACTGTGTAGCCCAGGCTGGCCTCTGATTCACAGAGATCCACCTGCTTCTGCCCCTGAGCAGGATTAAAGGTATGTGCCACTGCATCTGGCAGGGTTGGTTGGTTTGTTTGGGGTCTGTGGGTCCACAGCAGTAATGGGAGCTAATGAACTGGGTAGAGAGAGCACATGGGTTTCCCAGGCTTGCAAGTAATATGCATTGTTTTTTATTTCGTCTCTAACAACAAAGAGGTTATGTAAGCTGGAAGCACCAGAAGGAAGACCTCTGTTTTGACGACTCTCCTGTTAAGGCATTCAGCTTTGGGAGGGACGCAGGTCTTGGTCTCAATGAATGCAGTGTCCCCAGTTTCCTAAGGATGGTGGCATCAGCAGTGACTGCTTGTGCACACAGCTGTCTGCTGCCTCAGGAGATGTGTGCAGTTACAGGTGGCAGTTAGCCAAGGGAAAACCCCCAAGAGTAAAAATCACCCAGAGAGTGAGTGGAGCTGGCAGCTGCAAGCCTTGGTGCGGATGACTTTCTGTCCTGCTCAGCACAGAATGCCACGGGATATCCAGCCATTCCTCATCTGTCTGTGGGGCCTCCCCCACCTCCAGTTATGGTGACTGGTAATGGTATTAAGTTCATGGTGCAAACAAACCTATATACAATTTCTTTTTGAGACAGGTTTGTTTTGTTTTGTTTTACATAGCTCTGGCTGAGCTGTTAACTGGCTTTTTAGCCCAGGCTTGCCTCAAATGGCAATCCAGCCTAGGCCACCTGAGAGTGTGGATCACAGGTGTGTGCCAGCATGTCCACCTTTAAATCGGTTGTTTTGTATTTGCTTTTGAGACAGGGGTCTTACAATACATAGTCCTGGCTGGCCTCAACTGCGTTCCAGAATAGACTGGCCTTGAACCTGGACAGTCTTCCTACCAGGTGCCGGGATGGGGGATGTGCACAGCCATACCTGGCTAAACTGATCTTAATGAACATGCATGTGCTTGTGTGCCAGAAGGATTAAAAAGCCACATACCCAGGGGTCCTTGGAAACAATAGAGAAATCATCTTTACCTGTTTGCCCTGAGTGTACTGAAAGCCTGTTGACACAAGTGAAACCCCTAAATTATAGACAGTATGTCCAAGGCCCCTACTGGTGTATTTGGGGTATACATCCTGGATGGAATAGTGGCTCTCAGCCAGAGGCTCACCCCACCACTTTACCCACAGGCGGCTTTTTTTTTTTTTTTTCTGTCCTGATGCAATGAACCTTCCTTATCAGTCTTGGACACTTCCTTCAGTTAACCCTGATAGCTGTGGCTAGCTACCAGTATGCTGGCCGTGCAGATGTTGATTGCCAGTGCTCATTCTGATTCCGTTCTCCAGTGACTTATTTGAAAGGGCAGTCATCTCTTAGTATTGCTCTCACTACAGGTATTGCTTAGCTATCATTTGCCACCTGAGTCCAGGCTTCAAGATGCATGCCAGTTGTGACAGTATTATACAGTACTTGATGGCACCTCATGGCTGCATGCTCCTCCAGGGTCTCGGAAAAGAGTGAGAGCCACTCTGACTTTGCTGTGAAAAGTAAGGATGATGTTTCCACAGAAATGCCCTTCAACCTTGGTCTACGAAATGCCTTTCACACCTTGTCAGGATTTAGCAGGTCTTCCCAGTCTTGGGTCAATTTGGAAGGTGCAAGATGAGGCATGGGAAGAAGGCCAAGTTTACATACGACCACTTTCTCCTTGACACTACAGTGAGCAGATAGAAAGATCTGTCTATATGGTATCTGGTGGAAAAGATATGAAATACACGGTCAGGACTGAGGTCCCAGGGTGAGGTGGTTTCAGAAGGGCCCCAAAGGCTCATATATCCGAATGCGTAATCATTAGGAAGTGGCAATGCCCAAGAGGGACTAGGAGGTCTGGCCTAGTTCAAGAGAGCGTGTCACTTAGGCTGGGCTTTGAGGTCCTGGAGCCCAAACCAAGCCCAGTGGCTCACTCATTCTCTTCCTGCTGCCTGTGGATTCCGAGGCAGAGAGCTCTTCAGCCCCTTCTCCAGCGCCAAGTCTGCCTGTGAGCAGCTTTTCTCCCCACCATGACAGCACTGGACTAAACCTCTGAAACTGTAAGCAAGCCCCAGTTAAATGCTTTTCTTCGTAAGTGTTGCCACTGGCATGGTGTTTCTTCAGAGCAATAGAATGCTGACAGAGGGTATGCGTGCTGCTGCTTCAAAGGGGATGAAAAAAAAAAAAAAAACCTAAAGGAGAACATCTCTACCTCAGCAAAAGCCCAAAGCTCGGGAAAAGGCCGAGAAGTGTTTCCATGCGCTGCTGACCATAGGTATCTGAGAGACTGACAGGAGTAGCCCTTAGCGTCTTGGAACTTTCATCTTCTAAGGGAGGCAGCAGTAGTTTAAGATTAGAAAATACAGACAGGCGTGGTGGCACACGCCTTTAATCCCAGCACTTGGTAGGCAGAGGCAGGTGGATTTCTGAGTTCGAGGCCAGCCTGGTCTACAAAGTGAGTTCCAGGACAGCCAGGGCTATACAGAGAAACCCTGTCTCGAAAACAACAACAACAAAAAAAAAAAAAGATTAGAAAATACAGATTCCTGGGTGGGGGAGGGGCTCTCAGGATACTCTGGGTACTGTCATTCAACTTGCCCAAGTTTAAACTTTAGATAGATAGGTAGATAGATAGATAGATAGATAGATAGATAGATAGATAGATAGATAGATAGATAGAATAGATAGATAGATAGATAGATAGATAGATAGATAGATAGATAGATAGATAGATAGATAGATAGATAGATAGATGATAGATAGAATAGATAGATAGATAGATAGATAGATAGATAGATAGATAGATAGATAGATAGATAGATAGATAGATAGATAGATAGTTTGGTGTGTGTGGTGCTTTGAATACGCTTGCCCCATAAGCGGTGGTACTGTTAGGATGTGTGGCCTTTTTAGAGGAAGTGTGTCACTGTGGGGGTGGGCTTTAGTGCTCCACCAAGTGTGGAAGAGTCAGTCTTCTGGCCACCCTCAGAACAAGATGCTAAAAACTCTCAGTTCTTTCTCCAACATCATGCCTGCCTGGACACTGCCATGTTTCCTGTCATGATGATAGTGAACTGAACCTCTGAACTTGTAAGCCAGCCGCCCCAGTTAAGTGTCATCCCTTATAAGAGTTGCCTTGGTCATGGTGTCTCTTCACAGCAATGAAACTATAAGACAGTATGTGTGCCCATATTTGAGTGTGAGGGGGAGCATGCTATGGTGTGCATATGGAGAGCAGAGGTCAACCTTGAGTCAGCTTGTCTTCTTTGAAGTAGAGACTCAATAGCCATTGCACTGGGAACTCTGGAATCGCTGGCCTATGAGCTTCCTGGGGAAGCTCTGGTCCCTGCCTCTCATGTCCCTGGAGAAGTGCTAGAATTTCAGATGCATGCGACTACAGTGGCTTTCTTTTGGGTTCCATGGTTTTGAAATCAGGTCATTACACTTTCCCAGTTAGCACTTTTAGTCACAGACCCATCTCCCTGGCTCAGGCCTCTAGAATTTAGAAAGCATATTTGGGGTGGCTGATTCTTGCTTAAGATAAATCTAAAAGAAGGGGATTGGCCTCCCTAATGACCAAGTACATTCTGGGAGGGAGCACTGGGTGAGCTAGATACCATGGAAGGGCAAGTCAGTGAGAGATGGCCACCTCCCGGGGGACTTCTCTGAGGAAGGAAGGGAGGAGAAGTGGAGGGAGTGTGCCACTGGAGATGAGCCAATGGGGACTGGGGTTGTTCACGGGATCTCTGTGAAAAATGACCTAAAAGCTCCCTCAAGAAAAGTGCCGTGTGTAAGAACAAGCCAGTCTGACACATGCCATTTAGCCAGCCTGGCTCCAAATGATATTACTAACCACTGGAATAATATGTTGCTCCCCAGCTTCCTGGTTGTCCTCCTTAATTCCTCCTTCATATTCTGAAGGTGAAAGTCTGCAGACAGGAGCCAGAGGCAGGACCACACTTGTTTAGCACACACTAGGCCTGGGACAGCACCAGATAGGGCAGGCAGGATAAAGCATGACTACTTTAGATTGAAATAGTTTTTTTTTTTTTTAAGTACTTAAGACTTCAAGCAGCTAGAAATGAGGGGAGGAATCAAAACATGGTTTCTTCCCGAGATAGCCTGGAGCTGCAAAGGAACCCCGTGAACAAGCTAGGTGAATGTATCTTAACTCCTTGCAAAAGGCAAAAGCAGGGGGCCCCTTGGCAGCTTTGAGAAGACCTGGACCTTCTGGGCCCTGCATGACTTCCTCCTTACCACTGCGTGTTCTGAGGGGCAGGAAGGAATCTAGCATGACTACCTGCAGTCGAAGAGTGGCCCTGGCTGTCTACAAAGTGCATTCACTAAAAGGGACTCTTCTCTAAAATATATGCATCATAGTCCACTAAATTAATTTATAGGTCGGGGGTCTTATGAAAATAGGTACTATATTATGCCTACCACATTACTATTTATTCTTTTTTTTTTAACTTTATTTTTGGTGGTACTGGAAATTGAATTTAGAGTCTTGTACATACTAAGAAAAAACTCTACCTACCATTAAACCAGACCTCAAGCTCCCAGTTTTTATCCTACTGATGGGCTTAGAATTCCACTCTGAAACCCATGCAGTTTGCCTCCATACAATATCGAGTGACTGGATGGGTAGGTAGAGAGACCCCTGACTAGCCAGCAGTAACAGAACTGCTGTGAGCTTTATTTTTCAACATCTCAAATATGTCTAGAAAAGTCTGTCATTCCTTCTGTTCTTCAGCCTTCTATATCTGTATTAAGTTTTTCCAAAGATTCAGATAAGTAATTGTGTATGCTGTGATGTGGTATGAGTGAGCATGTATGCTTGTGCAGGCAGAGTCTGGAAGCTGGAAAGGAGTTGAGGGTTGCAGGCTCAGGATACAGGAGGTTTGCATCTGAAGGCTGGAGGAGGCCATATGGTAGTTTAAAGGCAACTGGATGGGGGAGGGGGACTCTCTTACTCAGGGGTATGTCAGTTTATGCTTCTATTCAGGCCTTACTTTAAGTCCTGTTTTACTTGCTTACCTTGCTTAACCTCGTTCCAAGCACCCCCACAGACATACCAGCACACTCTCTGATGAGTTGTAGAACCCCTTGGCCTCTTAAGGATAAGATTAACCATCATGGTACCCCTCCCACTCCAAATAAGGCACCAGTCTTCAATTCTTTGAATATTAATTTAGACTTGAGTAATAGTGAATAGAAGAGTGGGAAAAGAAATACCACTTCCGGAGTTATTTAAAGGCTTGGGTGGTAGATTTCTCAATGTCGGCTCAGTGCCAAAAATTCTCTCAGGTCAGTTTGAGAAAGCGCGAACAAAGTTATAGTAGTTAATCCTGCCTTCTCCGTGGGTGCACAGCCTGATCAACTGCAAGGGGACAAAACAAACAAACAAACAAACAAACAAACAAACAAAAAAAGGATAGGTGAGCCAGCTTCCTTCAGCTTAACGGCAGAGTGCCCCTACACTTATGCAGAAAGAGCCCCAGCTTTTGCCAACCCAAACAAAGTTCAGCCTTTATATCCTCAGCTGACTCCAAAGTAATCCTGTGATCCTGGAAGTTAGGTCAGACATTAAGGCCCATGTTACACATGGTGAGACCACAGTAGTGATATCCATATTTATAAGGGCGTCATCATTATCACAGTGCCTCTCCTCTTATCTTTTGAGGCAGTCTCTTACTTTGGAGCCTCAGGTGGTCTTGAACTCATGATCCTCCTGCCTCTGCATCTCAAGTGTTGAGAATACAAGCATGTACCAGCAGATGCCGCTTCCAAATATTTGCTGTATTCAAATAGAAATACTTTTGCACCCCTGCCCCAGAATTAAACACCCTTAAATACCAGGCTAATGCCAATGCAGCCACAGGGAAGACTCTGGTTATGTATCCGTTTAAATGCCCCATGGACTTAACAGCGATGGGTAACAGCCATTGGCTTGGGTGTCTTTATGAAACCTGCAAATCTGCCTCACCCACCCCACTCCCACTCGCCCCACTTGCCAGAGACTGTACTTCCTCTATCATGTCCACTCCCATGTCACACAGTATGAATGATTGGAAATAGAAAAGATTGAGCCTTGCTGTCAACCAAAGTCTTATAAACTAAATGGGTATTTAGCCCACATGAACAAGCATGTCTGTCTGTCCTTCCCTTTGCCTTAGCATCCTGTCTATCTTTAAAAAGACCAAGTAAAACCCTGCATCCTAATCTTAAAACTATTTCCTAAAGAAACCTTAATTTCCAAACATTCCATCTTGCTTGAAGTTCTTCAGAAAGGTCAAGAAAGCCTCTATGTTCTTAATCAATGAGCCTGTCTTGATATTAAGCTAGAGTCCTGGCCAGGGTGAGGGAAAGATTTTCTGTCTTCCAGGGGGTTCCTGGCTTATGGGATTTGTAATAAAAGAAATGACACTGTTATGTAGCAATCATGAGACGTCTTAAGAGGAAAACTTCTATGTCTTCTCCCCATCTAAAGCCCCCATGTTATCCCTAGAGACACTGCTGCCTTGGGCAGTGGTCCTGTCGGCTTCGGCTTCCATGATAGTCCCTGCTGATGAGTTAGCTTTGTAAAATCTCAAAGCCTGCATGCATCCGGTACAATTCACTTATTTTGGCAGCTGTTGCCCTAGGGACAGATCTGTACTGCCTCCCATCCCTTACATGCCAGTCTAGCAACTTCTCTGCCATCTGTCCCCACTCCCATCTTGAGACACCTTGCTGCAACAATTAGAAAAGAAAGTCGACCCTGTGACGTGGGAAATCCCATCATCGGAATGGAACAGGATATCTGATTCTTGTAACTCTGTAGGAAGGAATGAGCAGTCCTTAGCCTGTACAATCAGGCCAAACCACAATCCACACTGACCACAATCCACACTGACCTCCTTAATCAACGAGTCATCGACCGGGACATTAAGAGTTTCACAGATTTTAAAGAATGTCTCTCTGTCCACATATCCCGATTCATCCTTGTCATATATTTGAAATGTTTCACGGAGGTTTTCTTTGCATGGATTGTCTTTCAGGTGCATATGGATTTGGTCAATCAGTGCATCCAAGTCCTGCACCTTGGGTTCCTCTGTACCCTGCACCATGGGTTCTCCTGTAGCTTGCTTGCTGTTGAGAAAGAAGGAAACGAGGGGATATATATTCATTATCGACCTCAGTGATCACAGCGCTTACTTGGTGAAATCTGGGAAGCGTCTAACAAACCAAAACAAATAAATAAAAAAAAACGGTGGTAACACGGAGCTGACAGGCAGCTAGCTACTGGTGGCTAATCTCCCCATCTTAAGGACAGTGTTTGAACTGTGTCCCTTCTTGCTATCTATTAAGTCACTCCACTACAGAGATCCAGGTCTCACACACAACCATTCCCAATTTGCTATTTGTGGGGACCATGTTTCTCTTTCAGCTGTTGCAGACTAACATTACCTCATCCAAATCCAAGTGCCTGAGTACTTACAAGTGATGACTGTAACTATGCCAACAGGAAATCTCTCACAAATTTACATTCCCTGTTTAGTTTTGGTGAGTCTATGAAAGGCCTATGGGAGTTTACAAACTGCCCTAGGGAACAGGCAGGAGTTTAGGCTTCTCCATTATTGAGAGATTAGTAACAGAGCATTAGAAAGAGGGATGTCTGTCCCTTCATAACATGGCCACCAGAAGTAGAAGCTCAATTTGTATTTCCTCTGAGCAATAAGCTTGTTAGAAAACCAAAGTGTAAGTGTGTCGGTGCCAACAAAGACTCCCTTGTATTCCTAAATCCTTTCAGGACAAAATATACTCACACACACACACACACACACACACACACCCCTCCCCTCCAAGTGTAGTCCAGCTATCATGTCAGAAGCAAAACCAGAACTTGTGTCTCCTCCCATTTCCAACAGGTTTTAGTTCCTAAATCCATCCCACTGAGTCCCTCCCTCCTCACTGAAAACCCTGACTGCAGCATCCATCCTTCTCTGTGACTGCAGCATCCATCCTTCTCTGTGTATGACATTCAGGAGCTTCGCCACTGAAACGTCACTACTCTTCAAAACTTAGCTCCTGCCACATTGGTTTTTGACCAGTGTGTGTGTGTGTGTGTGTGTGTGTGTGTGTGTGTGTGTGTGTGTGTGTGTAAGATTATGCTCACACATCAGGAAGAGGGTGTCTGATTCTTCAGAGCCGAAGTTAGAGGAGTGCGAGGTGCCTTGTTTGTTGCAGGAGGCTGGGACCTGAACTCCTGTCATCACAATTGCTCATCAAGCCCTCTACTGCTGAGCTAGTGCTCCAGCCCTACTTCCCCTTTAACCTGCAGCTGCCCTTGTGAGGGCTGGGAAGGTGAGGACAGAGATCCCTCAGGATCTTCTTCTGGAAATAAACAAATTCTAGCTTTCTTTTCTTTTCTTTCTTTTCTTTTCTTTCTTCTTCCATCTTCCCTCCCTCCCTCCTTTCCTTCCTTCC
>NC_034594.1:2636865-2639915 GCF_900095145.1 Mus pahari | reverse complement strand
CTCTCTCTCTCTCTCTCTCTCTCTCTCTCTCTCTCTCTCTGTTGTTGTTGGGACAGAGTCTTACTGTGAAGACCTAGCTGGCCTAGCCCATGGAGATGAGAATGGCCTCACATTCACAGAGTGCCTGCCTCCGCTTACTGAGGGCTGTGATAGAAAGTGTATACCACCAAGACCAACTCCCAGAAAGGAAAAAAAAAATTCAACCAATGCATCCTGAGAACCATGGGCTACAGGGAAAGATGATTCACCAGACTGCTCTCAACAGCCTAAATATCCCAAAGTAGCAGCTGAGGTAAACACTGCACACTTCAGTCAAGCAATGCAATAGTGGTGTAGCACTGACTGAGCTGCAAAAGGAAAATGTGTTTAGTGAGGGCTTTGGGGCACCTAAGTGTGTTCAGAGGGCTAGCTTTTGTGTAAAATGTACAGAAGTATAAAAATACAGACATTTGAATTTTCTTCTCTGTGTAAAGAAACTCCAGGAAACTACAAGTAGAAAATAAAAAAGACATGGTGTGGGCGCAGGGACGTGATGGTCTGGTTCAGCAGCTAAGAGCACTTGTTCTTGCAGAGGACCTGGGTTTTGCTCTGATCACCCACACAATCTGTAACTCCACTTCCAGGGGATCCAATGCCTTCTTCTGACCTCTGAGGACACCAGGTACCCACGGGACACATATACATATACTCGGCAAAACACACAAATAAGTATTTAAAAATATATAAAAGCTGCGGGGCTGGAGAAATGAATGCCTCAGCAGTTAAGACTGCACACTCTTCTTGACATCGACACGAATTTAGTACCCATGTCCTGCAGCTCAGCAGCTCACAGCCACCTGAAACCGCAGCCCAAAGGAATCCAGTGCCCTTTCCCGACCTCTGTGGGCCCTGCACGCAAATGGGCAAACCCTCTCATGGATACATACACAAAAATAGTCACCCATGATATCCACAATGGAAGCGCATGGGTAGAAAATGTGACTATTGGTGTTTCATACAACATTCTATGATATCTGAAATGCTTGTGGTAGATTGCAAAAGCTAGGAAACAGCATCCAAAGAATATTTGATTTTTATGTGTCTATTAAACAACAAAATATTAGAAGCTATCATTTCTGGTTTGTGAGACTTCCCCACATAGTTGTGTTCACTTCAACTTGCATAACCTAAGCTTTATTCCCTCTGCTTTGTTGTCCTTGTCATTCTTAACTTTTTAAGACATAGTCTCATGATGTAGCCCAGGCTAGCTCTTACCTCTCGGTCCTCCTAGCAAAGCGTTTAAGTTCTGGTATTGTAAGCATATACCACCATACCTGGTTTACTCCCTTCAATCCCAAACAGATCGTACTTTTATAGCCAGGTAAAACAGACTGTGATTATCTGAGTTGTATACACTAAGATGTAAGTGAATAGGCAGGGCTGTTCAGTGACAGGAGGTCTTTGAACCTCCGTCTTTCCCGTGCTTTCAGGAGATGGGGGCCCCAGCCTGTCGTGTATCTTAATATATATGATCAAAGTTATTATACCTATCAGATGGATCACCTGGGGAAAAGAGGGTAATCTTCCCTTCCCTGAAGAATCCAGGTGCCCACGTCCCTTCAAACAGCAGAGGAAATACCCATTCCGTGTGGAGGGAATGCGGGCGGCTAGGATGGGAGTGGGCAGTCCTGCTGAACTCATGCCAGCCCCCCCCCCCCCGCATGGAGACCTGTGTGGGTGCAGGGGTTCCATGGGGCCAGGCACCGCTTCTCTAAATCGCCTTTGTTGCTTTGTTGTCCTTGTCATTCTGCCTACTTATTCTTCTTCATCCAATGAATTTAAATTGCCTCAAAAAGTCATGAGCTTTTGTTGGCTGGTTGGTTTTGGATTTCAGGGGAGATGTGTTTAAAGCCGGAGTTCTTTTCAATATTTGATTTTTTTCTAGCATTTGGAGTGATGTAGCCCAGGCAATGAGATGAAAACAAAAAAAAACAAAAAACTTGGCAGGTAGGGGATTCTGGGAAAGTTTTTTTTTTTTAATTTTAATTATTATGGTTATTGTTTGCTCGTTTGGTTGTTTTTATTTTGTTTTGGCACACGACATCATACAGTGAGGTTGATTTTGAACTCCCTATATAACTGAGGCTGACTTTGAACTCCCGTCTCCAGCTGGGAACAGCCATCTGCCTCCAGCTGCTGTGATACATGGAAAACATGAACCCAGCTGGGGTAACCCAGTGAGAACTTGTTTCTGCTGTTACCAATGTGGGTACCAAGTGCATGCAAATACAACTCTTGATGACAGCCTGCTTTAAATCAAGAGCAGGTGGTGAGAATGAAAACATGAGAACCCAGAAGAGGTACTGTAGCACCAAACAACAGAATGCAGCAGCTTGCGGACGTGGTACAAGATATAAGAGGTCAAAGGTGTCTACACGGTTTCCATAGAGAAGAGAAAGGGTGGGGCTTGCCCGAGTTGATAGCCCCCTCTCTACTAGACACTGTGCTGAGGATTCAGGTATCATCGCAAGGCATTACCTCAACCTTAGAAGGCCAGAAGCAAAAATAAAGACAGGCGGAGCAGGTGTGCTGGGAGAGGAAGTGACTGGCTTTTCAGTTGTAACCAGCATTTCAAAAGACACCATATACAGACCAAAAGAATGCACGCATCAGTTAGGAGAGCGATTAGGATACAGAGCTCACACTGTAATACCTAGAGAGCTTCTAAAAGGACAAACCCGGGATCTTGACAAACAGCAACCTAGAGGATGTAAATCAGAAGATGCACCTGACAGGCTCTCGGGGGGGGGGGGGGGGCAGGAGATTCTGATGCTCCAGATTAGAGCAGAAGTTTCAAGAGAAGGGTGCAATAGTGTCTGCGTTTGATGGCTGATTATGGGATGGATCCCCAGGTGGGGTAGTCTCTGGATGGTCCATCCTTTTGTCTTAGCTCCAAACTTTGTCTCTGT
Organism: Mus pahari; assembly: GCF_900095145.1. Taxonomy (NCBI): domain Eukaryota; kingdom Metazoa; phylum Chordata; class Mammalia; order Rodentia; family Muridae; genus Mus; species Mus pahari. Next base: position 2,636,967 of record NC_034594.1, on the reverse strand, counting down.
AACTCCTTCCATGGGTATTGTGTTCCCTATCCTAAGGAGGAATGAAGTATCCACACTTTGGTCTTCCTTCTTCTTGAATTTCTTGTGTGTTGCAAATTGTAT
>NC_034594.1:2633878-2636490 GCF_900095145.1 Mus pahari | reverse complement strand
CATATGTAGCAGAAGATGGCCTAGTCAGCCATCATTGGGAAGAGAGGCCCCTTGGTCTTGCAAACTTTATATGACCCAGTACAGGGGAACACCAGGGCCAAGAAGTGGGAGTAAGGGGGTAAGGGAGCAGAGGGGGGCAGGGTATAGGGGACTTTGGTGATAGCATTTGAAATGTAAATGAAGAAAATATCTAATAAAAATTGAAAAAAAAAGAGAAGTGTAATAAAGAGTACTTAATAATGTATGCACACCAAACAAGCTGACCTGGGAGGGGAGGAGATGGAAAGAGGACTCGGCAAAGCTAGCTCTTTATTCAGAAAGATGTCCTATTCATTTACCTCCGTCTGTGGCTGCTTTCATGCTGGAAGGATGGGGCTGGGTGTTTCCAAGAGATACTGTGACTGAATCACTCAGCATCCAAATCTCTACAAACAAAAAGCTTGCTGCTTTTTGCTCCAGATCATCTAGATCATAGCCCTCTATTATCTCGTGTATGTGTATAAGCTAGTATTAACCTAAGGTCTAATGCAGGGTGCAAGCTCAAATATCTGCTGAACCAATCAGCGAGACTATTTTTTTCTTAAAAAATTTAAGCCACGTTTATTTATTTATTGTTACTTGTTTTGTTGTTGTTGCTTTTGATTGTTTGGTTCATTGGTTTTTGGATTTCAGGACAGAGTTTCTCTGTATAGCCCTGACTGGTTTGGAACTTGCTCTGTAGAGCAGGTTGGCCTCAAGCTCAGAGAGATTCGCCTGCCTATGCCTCCAGAGCACTGGGATTAAAGGTGTGCACCTCACTGCCTGGCTGAGACTACTATATTTGAAAACCATCAGTGGCCTTCAAGAAAGCAATTTCCTGAGGAATGTTTTGATTCTTATGCAGTCAGGAATGCAAAGTGGAAGCCAGGCATTTAGAGAAGGTGACTAAGGATGGGTGAGCTGAGGAGGTGCCCACTAGACCACTTCATCTCACATTTGAATTTTCGTTTCTTTTTGGCTTACCTATTTAATGTGTATGTGCATTTTGCCTGCAGTAATATATGTGTAGCACATGTGTGTCTGGCATCCATGGAGGTCAAAAGAGAGCATCTGCACTACTGGACCTGGAGTTAGTGTGTGTGTGTGTGTGTGTGTGTGTGTGTGTGTGAGAGAGAGAGAGAGAGAGAGAGAGAGAGAGAGAGAGAGAGAGAGAGCATGCACATGAGGGTGGACGGAGCAGTGTCCTTAGGATTATTAGTTGAATGAAGGATGTGTGCACATCCTAGTGTAGAGTTCGCTATACACAGAAAAGTAAAGAGCCAATGCTGGATGGGCTTGAAGACACGGGAGTACAAGACTCAAGATTAATGTCGTCTGCAAGTGTTTCCTCTCACAGAGAACTGGGAGAGGCGAGACAGATCAAACCGAGGACAGCAAGAGCCCTCCTGGTCCAAACCCTGCCTGGCCCCTGACTTTTATTGGTAGAGAGGTCTCCGAGCACCTGCTGCATCTTTTCCTCACTGCCAAATGTAAGATTTTGCTGGTAGGGTAGCGGTGCTTAAGCGGATAGCTCCCAGGCTCCGCTGGTATTAGCACAGACACGCAGCAGAATAGAAGGGGACGCTTTTGAGAACTAGTTGAATTGAATGTACTGGCCATGAATACCAAGTGGGCCCTTAGCACTCAGGGCCTTAAGGCTTCTTCAGTTCTCAGGAACCAGGATGGAAAGACAGGGAAGTTGGGGGGAGGGGCAAACTCTCCCCCTCTCCCACCCAATACCTTGGCTAAGCTTCTCACTGAATGGCATCAAGTCACCTGTAAAGGATTAAAGTCCCATTGCTTTTAAAAAAGAAATATCCCACAAACAAATGCTGAACAGGTTTATATTCAGGACATGTGCTTGGCTCTGTGTAAAGTATGATACAGTAAGGATCCGTTTCGTCTTTCTAGACCTGTGGTTTTAGTCAGCACTCCTTCCTTTGTTTAAACATTTATAATGCTCCTGCGAAACCACTTTGTAACCTCGTTTAATAAAGAGGGGACCTGCTTATTTATTCATTCATCTATCTATTTTTGCAGTACTGAGATAGCACACCAGATGGTGCACGTGCCAGGCGAGTTCCCTAGCCCTGAGCTACATCTTCAGTCTCATCTTACTTTGTTCTTGAGACATGCTTTCCCTAAGTTCTTCAGGAATGCCTTGAAGCTGTGAATAGACAGGACCACAGGCCTGTGCCCTAAAGTGGGGAAACGAGAGTTCTTTAGAGAAAATAATTATACCCAAATATTTTTTTACTTAATCTTTCAAATCCTCTGAGTAATGTGGTTTTTGGTAGCCATCAAAACCATATGCATACACTATTGTGAATATACTTAAATATGATTCTCCAGGGAGCCTGAGCCCACTCTAGGATATGTCTAACAGTCCCTGTTTCTAACCTCTCGCTTCTCTCTCCCCATCTTTTCTCCTCCCTTCTCGTCTGCCTTCTCTCTGCTTCCTTCTCCATCCCCCACCCTCTGCCCTCCCTCCCTCTCCCCTCCTTCTCTCTCTCTCTCTCCTCCCTCTCCCCTCTCTCTTCTCCCTCTCTCCTCCCTCCCTCTCTCCTCTCTCCCTCTCTCCTCCCTCTCTCCCT
>NC_034594.1:2620854-2632883 GCF_900095145.1 Mus pahari | reverse complement strand
CCCTCTCTCTTCCCTCCCTCTCTCCTCCCTCCCTCTCTCCTCCCTCCCTCTCTCTTCTCCCCTCTCAGCTTCTTCCTACGCCTTTCCATTCTCTCTTCCCTTTCCTCCCTCCTTCTGTTCCTCCTTTATGCCTTTGCGTAAATCTATATTAAAGTCTCTATTTTCATAAAACAATGTCAACTTTGCTTCATACTGACTCACCTAGAAATTCTTTCCACCATTGTGAGGCTCAGGCTGCCCCTGAACTGCTCACCACCACCCCCTCACATACACATTTAACATCTCTAGAATTAAGATGCATTTTAAAATTGATGGTGAATGTGCATTATAATTGGTCATTTTTTTCTATTGCAGTAGTAAATAAAATAATACTGGATATATATATATATATATATATATATATATATATATATATATATAAAATTTTTTTCGTAAGTTCCAGTAACAGAGAAATAACTAATACAGGCCTGCAGTAGTTTTGTAAGTTATGAATGGTCTGAGGACCATGCTTTAGGACCATTGTGCTAGATAAACAGTGCTTCTACCAGCATCAGCTTCTCTCCATTTCTTTGCTAAGTTCATCCTCTCTCACACACTTCAGCAATTCTGCCCACTTCCCACACATCCGCTGTTCCTCCCGACTCAGTCTGAGCGTAACCAGCAGCTCTTCTGTTGTTTGAGACAGGGTTTTGACTGTGATAGCCTCAAAGCTACCGGAGAGATGGGGTCAAAGGCAGGCAGCGTTTGTATTTTTGCATTTTTTTTCTCGTATTATTTTTCCATCTTAAGCCAAGCACAAACTCTGATGAAGCTCCTCATCGAAGCCTTTGCTTCCCTGCTTGACGCCAGCTCATCCTTGATTCTGCTTTATCTCCTAAATATAAAGTATATCCCAAACCCAAATCTCTACCACATCACCCTAACAAACTCCTCTACCCACACACCCCAGTGTCCACATCTCAGTTGGTGCAAGTCCTTCCTGCTGCTCAGGCCCCAATCTTAGAATCCTCTTGAAGTCGTCTGATTCTCTCACATCTTCATGCTCAGGAGCCATCCCCCACAGTATTTATATATATATATATATATATATATATATATATATATATATATATATATATATGTATGTATATGTATGTATGTATATGAGGCTCTTCATGCCAGAAGAGGGCATCAGATCACAGCATAGATAGCTGTGGTTACTGGGAATTGAACTCAGGACCTCTGGAAGAGCAAACAGCCAGGTCTCTTAACCACTGAGCCGTGTCTCCAGCTCCTTATTTACTTATTTTATTCTTTAATGTATCACATCCTGACCACACTTTCCCCTCCAGCCCCTGTTTCTAATCTCCCTCCTGATCTCTCTCTCCCTTCCCCCCCACTCCCTTCAATGTCATGTAGCTCAGGCTGGCCTCAGCCTCCCCATGTAGCTGAGGCTGGCATTCAAACTCTTGAACCTCCTGCCTGTACCTCCCTAGTGCCAGGATTAAGGATGCACCACCACATGTAGTTCTGACTGGATTATCAATACAGCAGTCAGGGGCCTCTTTAAAGCCTGCTGTTCTTTTACTCAGAAATTCTCTGCTTCGTTCAGAAAAAAGTTTGTACCTTTGCAAAAACCCAGTGTAACCTACACCATCTAGCTCCTTGTTGATTTATATATATATATATATATTTTTTTTTTTTAATTTCAGCACGCACCCACACCCCTCTTCCTCCCACTCTCTCAACCCAGCCACTCCCACTCGTCTTGCCAGTGCCTTGCATATGCTCAGCTGAGCATGCTAACTGGCAGGCCTCTGTGCTCACCCTGAAAATCTCTACACATGGACCCAGAGATCTCCCTTCCCTTCTAGGGCTTGCTCCAGTTGTCCTCACAGTGTCGCCCCTCCCACCAAGCAAGTACAAACCACTTCCAACCTCCATAAAGGCTTGCCACCTACATTTTCTTTAGTTTTGGAGAGTATTTACCACGGATTGTACTGTATAACAAACTCATGTTACTCTCTATCAACTCCTGTTTAGGTCAGTCCAGAAAGATAGCAACTTCTTATCTATTTTGTTATTGATAAGCCAAGGGATAACATCTGAAGTAGATCTGACAGGCATCCATTCCTGTTTGCTACAGGGATGGAGGCTGGAAGACTTCTAACATCGTAGTTATTAAGTTGAGCCCAAAGCATCTTTCATGTCTGCCCAACAGCTTCTACCAGGAGCAGGAAATTTGAAATTCTAAAGCGTGATTACATATTTATTTTGACCAGAATTACTTTCTAGGGGGGTCTGTAGAGATAGCTCAATGGGTCAGAATGCTTGCTGTGTGCGCGTGTGGGTCTGAGGAGCCCAGGTCCGAGCACCTACAGAAAAACAAAACAAAACCAAAAACCTGGGTGTGGCCGCACCATCAACTCTAGTGCTGTGGGTGGGGAGCAGAGACGGGAAGATCCCTGGCTTCTTGGGCACCTTCCAGACTCAGTGGGATGCTAAAGAAAGGAGGCAGAGAGTTGCAGAACAGGGCACTTAACGGTCTCCTCTGGCCTCTGCACACAGGTGGAGGAGCATGCGCACCTGTGCACACATGTGCATACATACCGCATACACATACAGTCGCACAGAGAGGAAGTGCTTTCTACATGTCCTGCACCTGTCAAGTCTTCACCTTAGGCAATCACACATACCTTTCCAGTTCTGGTGCGGGAAGATCCTGCTTCTGGATCCGGTTCTGAATTGAGGCCAGGGCTTCTGGTGAATACTGGGAAGCATTGCTCTCCATGTATTTTAAAACATACTCATCCGTATCGAGGATGACGAACCGATGGCCAAACACTGAGGAGAAAGGAGCATCACACTCAATTCAGCTTTGTTTCTCTCATGCACGCAGGAGCAAAATAATGCCAACCCTGTAGCAAGAAGTCCACGGGTTAGCATTTGTATCCAGACTACTGAATTGTTTTGTTTTGGTTTTTGGAGACAAGGTCTCTCTACAAAGCCCTGGCTGTCTTAGAAGTCACTGTATAGACCAGGTTGGCCTTGAATGCAGAAACCCACCTGCCTCCCAAGTTCTTAGATTACAGGCGTGTTTCAGCTAGGTGAAATTTGAGCAGCTCTATACATTACTATGCAGTAGTTTCCTAAGGTTCTATCTAATGATTGAAGCCGACATAAACAGCAATGTAGTATCAACAAGTGCAGTGACTTATAGCTTAATTGATAAGCAAGGAGATTAAGAAATGGTGGCATGGGTCACAGTTACAGGGAAAGATCCCATTTCGGGTTCCAGTCATCCAGCACCTTTCCCGCCCAAGGAGGGGTGTCTGCCCAGGAGCAGTCTCAAGACCTGAAACAGTAGGAGGGCCATCTTTGCTCTGGTGTACTCCCAGGGAGGGGGCGGCCTACAGAAGGGACACAGCTTCTGGGAAGGATCCCTTTTCTGGCTCCAGTCACCCAGCACCTTTCATGCCCGAGGAGGCATGTCCACCTGGGAGGAGTCTCAAGGCCTGAGCCAGAAGGAGAGCCATCTTTGCTCTGGTTCCCTTGGGCTCCAGTCTGCGCTATCAAGAGTGTGAACCGCAGAAGCTACACAGCTTCGGGACAGACAGAAGCAACCTAACTTCTGGGACAGACCCTGTTTCAGGCTCCAGAAATTTGGGCACCTTCCTCGCCNAATCCCAGCACTTGGGAGGCAGAAGCAGGCAGATTTCTGAGTTTGAGGCCAGCCTGGTCTACAAAGTGAGTTCCAGGACATTTAGAGCTACACAGAGAAACTCTGTCTTGAAAAACCAAATAAATAAAGGTAATAATGTAAAAAAAAAAAAAATGGTAGCATGAAAACTGTCATATTACTATCATCTTAGACAGAACACAGTCAAATACCTCTTATAAGGCTTAAGAATGCAGTGTGTCACAGCTTCAAAGAATCCATTTTCCAGGGCAACAGGAAACTCTGAACTATGTTTAGGCTTACCCTCAATCACGGCACCGATGAAGAAGTCACTTGGCGAGTAGTAGATGGGGTTGTCAACTGGAGAGAATGATTTAACCACTTTAGTCCTGCCCAGGAATTTGCCCCCAATGATACCAGAATTTCGAACAGGTGGCTCAAAGATGCTGATCATATCCGTGGCAAGGAAATAAGAGACGACAAAGCGACGGTCTTTGTCTTCTGGGACAGGGGATTCCTAGGAAGATGAAGGAAATACAATATCAAAGTTCATGATCTTTCTAGGACACCCAAATGAAACCAATGGATTCATATAAACATGCCATGTATTGAGGGTCCAGGCTGGGACAGCCAGGCGTCATCTCAGGAAGGCCTTGCAAGGGAAGCCATCCTAACTGAACTACAGTCGATTGCTGCCTTGTGGGAGTGTAGACCCAGTGTTAGCAGATCTTCTAGTTTTAGAGAAGAACAACTTGTGGGGTTTCTATTTAAGAACCCCTGGCTTTAAAATGTTGGTGTAAGAATCCAAAGCCAGAAAGGGAGGAAGTGCTTTGGCCATTTACAAAAGGATGCATCTCCATCCATGAAAGGATGCAGCAGAGAACCACAAGAGCAAAACACTGGGAAGAAAGCAGGCTGAGCACAGCCACATGGCTCCCCAGCGCGGGGAGAAGACTCACCCGAAAGGTTAGCCCAGCAACCTGGCAAAGTCACAGCCTTCAAAAGGCTCAAACACAGCATAGAGGACTCCCCACCTCAGAGTGCAGAGGCTGGACACAATTTTGAGAATCCATGGTGGTTCATGCCTTTAGGTCCAGCACTTTGGAGACAGAGGCAGGTGGATCTCTATTGAGTTGCAGGCCAGCCTGGTCTACAGGGCTAGTTCCAGGACAATCAGGGCAACATAAAGAATCTCGTCTTGAAACCAAACCAAAATAACAAAAAGATAGTCGTTGCGCTATCTGGGGGCCTGAGAACAGACACAAGAATGGACATGGGTCAGCTTGCCACAGGCCCAGTAGGAGAGACCGCTCCAATGAGCAGTTGTAGAGAGCCAGAGGGGTAGATGTTAACAAACCGAAAAAGTGAAGGTGGTAAGAGGCTCAACTGAGGCAAAAAAGGTGTACAGGGAAGAACAGCTCCATCCCCACAGGTCTCATCAACTGTGAAAGTCTTTGTAGCCTTGAGTCTCAGGTCAGGGAATGGATCAACATCAGGGGACACCTGGCTGCTCTGAGGGTCACTGCAGGAGAGTTCCAGAGCTCTGACATTCCAGGGAACTGTTGCTGTGGTTAAACATCATAAACAAGGCAGCTTATAGAAGAGTTTGTTTGGGGCCCATGGTTCTATAGCATTAGAGTCCATGCTGATGGAGCAGAAGGAGATGGAGCAGATGGGGCAGCAGCTGCTGAGGGCCCACATCTCTATCCACATGCAGAGAGAAAATAACTGGGAATGGCCAGTTGCTTTTGAAAGTCAAAGCCCCACCCCTACCCTGCTGTGACACATTTTCTGCCATCAAGACAGAACCTCCCAAGCCTCCCGCAAAGGTGCCAACAATAAAAATTCAAGTATTATAATGCTCATTACGTACTGGATACATCTTATTCAAACCACCACAGTGGTCAGTGCTTAGCGATCTGGGAAGCATGGGACAGGTCGTCTGCCAGTACAGGGCTCGGCGCTGTGCAGTGGGTACATTCTCTACTCCTAAGGCGCTTAGAATCCACCTACAGCTACCGTATTAACTACCCCGGGCTTATACTTGATTCCTTCTCCTTTATACTGCTCTGCCCAGAAACTCCTGAACAAAGTTGAGCATAAAGCATGCTGGCAGTCTTGCCTCCTTGTTCCTGATGCCAGGCAGTAGTTTCTCAACGTTTCACCACTCTGTGTGCTGTTTATCATGGGGCTTGTAGGTGTATTTTATAAGATTAAGACAATTCCTTTACTCTCTGTTTCTCAAGAGATTTGTTTTAAAATGTGATGGATTGATTTCTTAACAAGTGTTTTGCAAATCTTTTTTCAGTTTCAGCCTCAAAATATATTTCAAAACTTAAAATTTTGGGGGAGAGAGGGATTGTTTTTATTTTCTGTTGAAATCTTCAATCTTGCTTTTTAGCTTCTTATATTTGATGAACACACCTTTTTAAGCTTGATTTTGATTTTGAACTTACATTTCTTTCTTAAAAAAAAAAAAAAAGATTTATTTATTGTTATATGTGCGTACATTGTAGCTGTCTTCAGACATACCAGAAGAGGGTGTCAGACCTCATTACAAACGGTTGTGAGCCACCATGTGGTTGCTGGGATTTGAACTCAGGACCTTCAGAAGAGTAGTCGGTGCTCTTAACCGCTGAGCCACCTCACTAGCCCCTGAACTTACATTTCTTTCTAAGCCTCACACTTTAAAATAGTTTTGATATTTATCAAAGGGAGTGTGTAGAGAGCTAGAGTATGGGAGGCTCAGGAGTTAAGAGCACTGGCTGCTCTTCCAGAGGACCTGGGTTTAATTTCCAGTACCCACACAATGACTTACAACCTGTGGTCGTTTCAATATACTTGATTCTGGCCTGTGGGAAGTAGCAGTATTAGGAGGTGTGGCCTTGTTGAAGGAAGTGTGTCACTGTGGGGATGGGCTTTGAGGACTTTTGCTTGAGCTCTGCCCAGGGAAGAAGGGAGAGTCTACTCCTGACTGCCTTGGAATCAAGATGCAGAACTCTTTCGTTCTCCAGCACCATGTCTGCCTAGACACTGCTTCCTGCCATGATGATAATGGACTGAACTTCTGAAACCGTAAGCCAGCCCCCAATCAAATGTTTGCCTTTATAAGTTGCCTTGGTCATGGTGTCTTTTCACAGCAATGGGAAACCGTAAGACAGCATTTACAACCAGCTGTTACTCCACTTGTAGGACCTGACACCTATCCCCTGGCCTCCTGTATGTGTGTATGTGGGGGTGGGGGGTTCCTACAGGACTTTTGGACAGCAGGAAAATGGTCCACAAAGAGGCAACAATAAAACTCTGCTCAGCCCAACTCGGATACCAGTACGGGGCCAAAACTGCAGGAGCCTGATGCCAATTCATTTATTTTAGCCATATTTAAACACACCACAATTTTGGAAGAAAGTTTTCTGATAAGAATTAACTCAGTCCCACGAGTACAACAAAGCTTAACATATGTTTACATTGAAGTTCTTTTCAAAGTACACATGGCTTTGACCATAAGGTTGGTTCTGTTGACTTAGAAGCAATTCTCAAGATAAGGTCTAGGGAGAAGGATAGGTAAATAGTAGGTAGGTAGATAGGTAATAGTCTGTGAGAGGTCAGGAATTGGCTTGGCTCTAAGATAACAGAGAAGTCACTTAGGCTGTTGTAAAGTACAAGGACAAGTTTTATGGCCTAGAGGTAGTGCTCTAGGTTTTAGGGGGAAGAGAGTCTGGGAGAAGCAAAGCCTAAATTCTGGTGGATACGAGGGGAGCCTGGGTCAGATGAGGGGAGCCTGGATCAGATGAGGGGAGCCTGGGTCAGATGAGGGGAGCCTGGATCAGTAGGTTGTAGACTACAGTCCCAGCATCCCCAGAAGAAGACAGGTCAAGTAGCTTCCTGCTATCTACAGTGCATGAACATACATGCAGGCAAAACATTCATACACGTAAGTAATTTTTAAAATTTTCAAAAGGCAATATCTGTTAAACTAGTATAATTCAACTTTTTATTCTTAACATGTAATGTATCCAGTGTAGTTATCACGTCAAGTTCTAAAAATCAGTAAGACAGTTTCTACTGCTCAGGAAACAGACTCTGGAAAGGTCTGTCTGACGCAAATGACTACGTTATACACATCTGCAGCTGCTTAACAGGGACACTCACCAGAGCGGCCAGGTAGCGGAGCACCTTGTTGTCATTCATCAGCATTTTAACGACATCTTTTCTGGGAGCTTTGGGAATGAGAGCAAAACAATTCTGAGCAGAGTCTTCAATTAGTCCATAGCCATTATAAGGAGGCAACTCCTGGAGAGAAAACAGGGAGAAGCTACTGGTGTTCATATTCCACCAGAGGTCACTTGGGGAGTGTCTTCTTAAAGGTCAACCAGCTCAGAAACACTCAAAAGCAACTTCTGAGGAGCAACCTGGGTCGTGTAATTGGAGCTCGTCTCAAAAACAAGCGAATAAACATCTTAGTCTCAACAAGTCACAAAACACATTAAAGAGCTAGGAAATTGGCACATTTAGAGGAAAAGAAAAATAATCAGATGTTATCCCTGAAGAAGATCCAAGGGAGGTATGCTTGACAATGGCTTTCAAACAACTGTCTTAAAAATGGTCCAAGAGGGCCTGCCCGCAGAGTGATTCATCGACTTGAAACCACTTGCCACACAAGCTTCTCAACCTGAATTTGAACCCTGGAATCTACAGTGGAAAGAAAGAACCAACTCCCAAAAATTCTCCCCTGACCTCCACACACACATACCACAGCAACATTCAAAGCATAAAAAAGAAAGAAAGCAGGCCCATGGAGAATTCTATATGTAGCAAAGCTGTCCTTCAGAAATGAGGGACAAACTGAGGTATTTCTAAATGAACCAAAGCTGGGGAGTTCAGTACCTCTGCACATGACTGGCAAGCAGTATGCAAAGTGAAAGGGTATTAGCGTACCCTCTAACCATTCCATTACACTGAACACACAGAGGTCAACTGGGAGGCATTACAAACTCCTCTAAAGTAAATAGTAGTATAATGTTGGGTTGTAATGCCATATTTTTCTCTTCTCTGTAGTTTAAGAGAGCTAGAGATATAGCTAGGTAGCAGAAGACTTGTGTACCATGTGCAGCATCCCAGGTTTGATGGCCAGCAATAAAAACAAAACAAAACAAAAGAAACCTTTCCCAATGTGGGAGACTGATTGACTTAAAAGCAGTGGGGAAACCACTTGAATCTACAGAATGCACTCTTGAGTTAAGGCCATAAAAGTAGGTAAGATAGTATGCTATGTGGATTTGTACATGATTTAAAGCTTGGAAAAAGTCAGGTGGTGGTGGCACACACCTTTAATCCCAGTATTCAGGAGGCAGAGGCAGGTGGATCTCTGTGAATTCCAGGCTAGCCTGGTCTAGAGATTGACCAGGGCAACCAAGGCTATACAGAGAAACCTTGCTTCTAAAAAAAATAGGAAAATATAAAACATCTTAAAACTAATATGAGCTTTGCTTTAAAAGTAAATATTATAGCTGCCTGGTGACTCTCAGAAGGGTGTTCTCTGGTCACCCTCCTGCTTGACACATTCCCACTCCCACAAAGAAAAACAGTGCCCACAAATGACGTGGTAGCCGCTCTGACAGCTGCCTTTAGAAGCAGAGGTTATATACAGAACTGTAGATACTTGGTCACCTGAGATATGCTATGGGCATTTTCCACATTAATATTTTATTTTCTACAGGCCTTACAAGTTTCTACTAGTATGGATAGATGAGTTTTGTCAACCTCATTCTTCATTCTGCATAAAACATGTATTCTTTTACAGTCCTCAAAGCATATTTTGTAGACCAAAGATAAACAATATTCTAAGGAATTAAAATGACAACAGACAGCACCTCAGAAAGGTTATTCTAACTGGATTTCTTGTGAACAGTATAGGAAAATTGCATTTTCATGAGACAAACACAAGGTACTGAAAATCTTTAAAATTGTACAGATTATAAAACCTCATTATTGATGCTCTGTTTCTTTGGTTATTGCTAGACTGTGGGTATTTTCATAGAGTGATGGGCTCTGTATTTCTCCTTTGGTGAGTCTCTATCATACAGAAGTCATCCATCTTTATGGAGTTCTTCAGTGTCTACATCGTGTTCTTACCACATTTGGGACTTCTATCCCATTACCTGTTTTACTGGAGGTGGCTCCTTCTTGGTCACATCAACTGGTGGTAAGTCGGGCATTCCAAACTTGTCTTTGTAGAACTGTCGTGTGAACGGGTCACAGTCGTAGATGAAGAAGGTCCTCCCTAGGATGGTTAGCGGCTTCCCCACAATGAAGTCCTTGGCAGTGTACCACTCCAGCACCTCTTGGTCTGAGATTTCCAGCACACACTTCGGGAAATTCCCTAATAGGAGACGGGGTTAGAAGGGTGAAAGAATAAATGGGAAGAAAGCTAGACATGAGAGCTGAGTACTCTTTTTTTTTTTTTTAATTTATAATCCTATATTCTAGCAGACATATTCAATCTTTTTTTAATTAGATATTGTCTTTATTTACATTTCAAATGTTATCCCCTTTCCTAGTTTCCTCTCCTAAAATCCCCTATCCCCTCCCCTCTCCCTACTCCCCCACCCACCCAGGCATTCCCCTATACTGGTAATAGAACTTTCATAAGACCAATGGCCTCTCCTCTCATTGATGACCAACTAGGCCATTCTCTGCTACATATGCAGCTAGAGATGTGACTCCCACCATGTGTTTTCTTTGATTAGTGGTTTATTCCCGGGGAGCTCTGTGGGTGCTGGTTAGTTCATATTGTTGTTCCTCCTATGGGGCTTCAGTCCCCTTCAGCTCCTTGGGTCCTTTCTCTAGCTCGTTCATTGGGTCCCTGTGGAGAGCTGAGTACTTTAAGGGCTGGCTCTGGTTAAGGATTAAGCAACTATTGATTGTCATCAGGCTGTGTTTTTTCAATCTTTGACAGAATACACAAATAATATGCCAGTTATTTTTCATAAAATCCCTCTTCTACACCTCTTCTATTATCACAAACTTCAAAGATCCACACAATTAATACCTAGTCATCTGAGGCATATAAGAGAATTGGTCCCAGCTTGCCACCCAATCTTCTGCCCAACAATTATTAGTGATTATCTGCACACAAAGTGCACTGTTAGCCACCCAGTTTACACAACTAACTGTGCGAAAACAACTCCTATCATTGTGGAGAAAATACTCTGTTGAGATAGACACTAGATAATAATAGCATGGGTAATGGGTCGCTATTCATCTAACGATCACCACTGATATGAATGAGCATGGCTTAGTCATACACATGAGGCAGGGACATAGACGGTTAATGAGATGATTACAATAATCCACTCATGTGGATTATCTTCACCTTATTTTTGAGACCAGGTCTCTTACTGAACCTGGAGATCACTAATTGACCAGGCTGCCTAACCAATGAGCTCTTGGGAATCTGCCTGTATCTTGTTACCAGCACCATCTAGTCCTGGGAATACACATAGGGTAAGCTGTTGTACCCACAGGTTTTTCTGTGGGTCCTTGAGATGCAAAGTTTGATTCTAAGGTTTACACCTTGCAGACTGAGCCATCTCCCCAGCCCCTCCCTCTCCATCACTCTTCCCATCTTCTGATAATCACCATTTAATGCCCAACTTTCATGAGATCAGTGTTCTTATTTTCTTTCTGTTTTAAGGCAGAAAGCCCAGGCTGTCCTTGAATTGGTGATTCTCCTGCCTCGGCCTCCCAAGTGCTGTGATTACAGGTATGTGCTGCTGAGTCCCAGCAAAATCAATGTCATACTCTATGCACAAGTGAGTGAGATCATGTAATAATTTTCTTTCTGTGCTTGGTTTATATCACTCAATAAATGATCTCCAGAATTCTACCCACATTGGCACCTATGACAGGTTTCATTCTTTTTGTGGAGAACTGGTATCTCATTGTGTAGCTACCACATTTTTCTTTGTGCATTGGTTGATGGACACTTGGATTGTTTCTATTTCTTAGATACTATTAGTTGTTTTGCATTAAACATACATGTACAGATATGTCTTATACATAACATTTCACTTTCTTTGAATACACACACATACACACATACACACACACACACACAGGGATGATGGTCTGGCTTTAATTTTTTTGAGGAGTCACCATTCTGTTTTCCATGTTTGTATTAATTTTCATTCCCACCAGCACCTTGTAGTCAGAACTACAGATGGCCATGTGTTGCTATTATGGGTGCTGGGAATAGAACCCAAGTTCTCTGAAAGAGCAACTAGTTCTCTTAACTGCTGAATAATCTCTCCAGCCCTCAATGAAGCACTTATTATAGTTTTGAGATCAGATTATCTGATAATTACTAATT
>NC_034594.1:2616357-2620799 GCF_900095145.1 Mus pahari | reverse complement strand
TCTGCATATATATATATATATATATATATATATATATATATATATATATATTTGTTTATTGAGGGATGTGTAGAGGTCAAAGGACAGCTTGTGGAGTCAGATCACTCCTTCTACCATGTGGGTCTCAGGGACTGGATTCGGTTTGTCAGGCTTAGCAGCCAGCACCTTTACCTGCAGAGCCATCTTTTTGGCCCTGTATGGTTTTTTTTGTTTTTGTTTTGTTTTCTTTTTAATCACTATTCATCCGTGTCTAGTTTCTTTGCTTACCAGGGCCACTTGCCATTTGTCTGTCTGTCCACTTGTTTGGTTTTGCTATTGAGAATTTACCCTTTAGCCCTGCGGGTATTTTGGATACTAATCCCTTACAGAAGTCTAGTTTGCAATGTTTTTTCCATTCTACATGTTGTCTCTTCACCCTTTCTTTGTTTCCTTTGTGGAAACTTTTTAACTTCATAAAGCCCATTTATATATTTTGTTTCTGGTTTCCTAGCCTTTTCAGATCTTGAAAAACAACAACAACAACAACAACATCAGCAACAACAAAAACCAAACCTGCCCTTTTGAGTTTCTTAAGTCATTTGCCCCTGCTTGTTTAGCGTCTGGCATTTATATAATTAATCTCTTTTGACTTAATTGTTGTAACTGGCAAAAGAGAGTAACCATTCCCATCTTAAATAAAGATGTGTAGCTTCTCCTCATTCAGTATAATGCCAGGTTATTTCGTTGATGTACAACATTCTTCTAAATATAATTTGTTTAGTGGTTTTATTAAGCAAGGATATTGAATAATCTTATACAATGTGTTTTCTGTGACTCCTGAGATGGTCATGTGGTTTTAAGGAAGAACTTGGGGCTTGTTATTGGTCCGTTCCTCTTTAAAGATTTTCTTTTGCTGATTCTATCTTGAAAGAGTTGTATTCTCGGCAAATCTGTCCATCTCTTCTAGATATCTAAATGTGCCATCTATGTGTTCATAATGATCTCTTGTGAGCTTTTTAAACTATTTATTCTCTTTCTGATTACGTGTATATATGTGTGCGGGGACCAGAGGTGTTAGGTCTTGGAACTGGGGTTACAGTCAATTGTGAGTCACTCTGTGTAGGTGCTGAAAACCCAACTCAGGTCCTCTGCAAGATCAGTGAACACTCTCAACTACGGAGACATCTCTCCAGCCTGTAGCAAACTTTTATATTGCTGTGGTATCTATTGTAATGTCCCCTTCTCACTGATGATTCTGAGTTTCTATTGTAATGTCCCCTTCCTTCTTATCGATGATTCTGAGTCTTCTCTTTTTCCTTAGTTCAACTAAAAGACAGCCAATTTTGCTCATCTTTCTTGGAGAACAAACTATTTTAATGATTCTTTGTATCTTTTCTTTTTATCTGCTTTATTTATTTTTGCTCTGATTCATTCTCTCTCCCCCGACCCCCCCAACTACTGAGTTGCTTTGCTCCTGGTTTTCTACCTCTCTGGTATGCATCAACTGCTTATTGAGATCAGCATGAACCAGAGGGCATGCAAAAATGGCTGTCCATCATAAGTTTAGATACTCCCGACACAGGTCCCAGCTTTCTAAATGAATATTCACCATGGATACAAAGAATGGATTTTACTTTATGCAAATGTTACAGTATCTCACTTTACTTTCGGTTCTTATGCAATCTAATGATGTTTCTTAAGACCTAACTGTTTGCTTTTTTGTGTAAATCTTGTTTCTTGCTTCTAATTACTATATAGAAACCACGATATAAAGCTGGGCATGAAGGCACACACCTTTAATGCCAGCACTGCCACGGGAGTGCTGTCTACACAGTAAACTCCACACGAGCCAGTGCTGTCTACACAGTAAACCCCACATGAGCTTGTTGCTTAGTAAGGCACTATGTAACTCACTTGGCTTAGTTGACCTAAGAATCAAAGGCTGGAAAGCATACAATGAAATACATTAAGATTGGAGGTAGGCCTGACCTGCCAGCCAAGGCAGGAGTGAAAGGTCAAGGCCAGGCTGGGGTGCAGAGTGAGGGGGAGGCCATCTTGGAAACTTAGTGAGGCCTTATCTCAAAATAAAAAGAAGAGAGAGGGCTAGGATGTAGCTGAGTGCCAAAGTGCTTCTCTGCCATGTACTTTCCATGTCACTGAGACAGACAAGTGAACCCAACACTAAACAGGTTCAGTCTAGAAGCCTTGCTCTATCTATCTGTCTTTAAATGAACTGTCTGTTGCATGTTTTGTTTTGTTTTTAATCCATGTCAAATCATCTCTACGGGAGTATGCAGGAGGCATACCTGGTCTAAAAGGCAAATTACAGAAAAAACATTCTTAAAAACCCAACAATGCACCAAGAGTGCCAAGTACAAAAGCCTAACCCCACTGAACCTACGGGGTCCCTCCAACCACCCTTCCCCCCACCCCCACAAGAAACAGGACACGTTTAATCGAACTCACTTGCATTCTCCACCAAAACTTTAGGCATACGCTGTCGGTTCATGAGGAGTGGAAAGGGGTCTCTCCCGTTGTTCCGTTCGTGGACCTCTCGGATCTCCACTGTGTCATCCATGAGGTAGTAATGAATGATGTAGTGACGACATTCCCCGAACAAGCTATCCGTGTCGTCCCAGATCGCATAGAATCGAAGGACCTTTGAGGAGTCCAAAGTGGTGACTTAAGATTCTAAAGCAGCCCGAGCCATCTTGGGCGTGATCCCAGTGGAGGGTCCCAAGGTCCCCAGAGGACTCTCCACGCTTCAGGCACCCTAGCACACTTGGGATCATGAGATCACTGGTGAGTGAAACACAACATCAGTTCCAAAAAACCCAGAGGGTCTTGTGCTAGCAGCAACACGGTCAAATGACAAAGGCAAGCCCTAGCACACCCAGAATCTTGGGATCACTGAGACCAGTCTACACAGAAGAGCACGTGGGTGGCAGAAGCAACAGAGCTTCATGGACAGGGTCCCTTTGGGCCTTCATCCTCAGCCAGGAGACAGAGCTGAGACCCAGACCACTGGACTCCATCCCTGCCAGAGGACAGTCAGTCCCCAGAAAGGAATCTGAACCCAGGAATCAGGAAGTAGATATGAGCTCCAGACATCTGTGTACCTTCCCTGCAAGAGGAGAGCTTGCCTGCAGAGACTGCTCTGACCACTGGGAATCAGGAGAGAGTTGGACTCACAGGAGTGCTGACAGAGGCTAAAGAATCACAGGAGGAACAAACTCCAGCCAGAGAGAGCTAGAACATCTAACACCAGAGATTACCAGATGGTGAAAGGCAAACATAAGAATCTTACTAACATAAACCAAGATCACTGGGCATCATCAGAACCCAGTATGCCAACCACAGCGAGTTCTGGATACCCCAACACACCCGAAAAGCAAGGTTCAGAGTTGAAATCATATCTCATGATGCTGGTAGAGGATTTTAAGGGCATTAATTACTCACTTAAAGAAATACAGGAGAATACTGCTAAACAGATAGAAGTCCTTAAAGAGGAAGCACAAAAATCCCTCAAGGAATTACAGGAAAACACTACTAATCAGGTAGAAGTCTTTAAAGAGGAAAGACAAAACTCTCTTAAAGAATTACAGGAAAACACAACCAAACAGGTAATGGAATTGAACAAAACCATCCAAGATCTAAAAATGGAAGAGGAAACAATGAAGAAAACCCAAAGGGAGACAACTCTGGAGATAGAAACCCTAGGAAAGAAATCAGGAACCATAGATGCAAGCATCAGCAACAGAAAACAAGAGATGGAAGAGAGAATCTCAGGTGCAGAAGATTCCATAGAGAACATGGACAAAACAATAAAAGAAAATACAAAATGCAAAAAGATCCTAACCCAAAATCCCACTAAAATCAGGGACTAAACAAGGCTGCCCACTTTCTCCCTACCTATTCAATATAGTACTGGAAGTCCTAGTCAGAGTAATTAGACAACAAAGGGAGGTCAAGGGGATACAAATTGGTAAGGAAGAACTCAAAATATCACTATTTGCAGATGATATGATTGTATATATATAAGTGACCCTAAAAATTCCACGAGGGAACTCCTAAACCTGATAAACAGCTTCAGTGCAGTAGCTGGATATAAAATTAACTCAAACAAATCAGTGGCCTTTCTTGACACAAAGGATAAATGGGCTGAGAAAGAAATTAGGGAAACAACACCCTTCACAATAGTCACAAATAATATAAAGTACCTTGGTGTGACTCTAAGGAAGTGAAAGATCTGAATGATAAGAACTTCAAGTCTCTGAAGAAAGAAATTGAAGAAGATTTCAGAAGATGGAAAGATCTCCCATGCTCATGGATTGGCAGGATTAATATAGTAAAAATGGCTATCTTGCCAAAAGCAATCTACAGATTCAGTGCAATCCCCATCAAAAATTCCAACTCAATTCTTCACAAATTAGAAAGGGCAATTTGCAAATTCATCTAGAATA
>NC_034594.1:2611750-2612795 GCF_900095145.1 Mus pahari | reverse complement strand
ACAGAGACAAAGTTTGGAACTGAGACAAAAGGATGGACCATCCAGAAACTGCCCCACCGGGGGGTATATCCCATAATCAGCCACCAAACGCGGACACTATTGCATAGAACAGCAAGAATTTGCTGCAAGGACCCTGATATAGCTGTCTCTTGAGAGGCCATGCCAGTGCCTGGCAAACACAGAAGTAGATGCTCACAGTCATCTATTGGATGGAACACAGGGCCCCCAGTGGAGGAGCTAGAGAAAGTACCCAAGGAGCTGAAGATGTCTGAAACCCTATAGGAGGAACAACAATATGAACTAACCAGTACCCCCAGAGATCGTGCCTCTAGCTGCATATGTAGCAGAAGATGGCCTAATCGGCCATCATTGGGAAGAGAGGCCCCTTGGTCTTGCAAACTTTATATGACCCAGAACAGGGGAAGGCCAGGGTCAAGTAGTGGGAGTGGGTGGGTAGGGGAGAAGGGGTGCGGGTGGGGTATAGGGAACTTTCGGGATAGCATTTGAAATGTAAATAAAGAAAATAATAATAATAAAAAAAGAAGGATGCTGTCTTTCAAAACAGACAATTCTCACAGATTAGTGATACAATAAAAAGCTTACCCATGTTCAGCATCACTTTGTACCTGCTGCATCATGCCCCTAATTTCTTATATGAAACTTTCTTCATGGAAATGTCTCTATCTCATTAACTTGCTGTTTGTTCATGTATGAATTTGTCCAAAGAATCTTAGTATTTACCATGAATTAGGAGATAGTATTCAAACATTCAGAATAAGAACTGGCTGATTACCAGAATCGACAGAAATAATTATTTATTTGAAACTCTAAATCCACTTTATGTTTTCATTTACCAAAATTTGAAATATAATTTGTGATAGTGAAGTATCTAATTATAACATGAAAGGGATATTGATAATTCTATTCAGAGAATAAATATTTACATTTAGCAAAATAAAAAAAATAAAAGAATGGGGAACAAAATATCCATGGAAGGAGTTACAAAGTTCGGAGTTGAGATGGAAGGAAAGACAATCCAGAGACT
>NC_034594.1:2579649-2611135 GCF_900095145.1 Mus pahari | reverse complement strand
GTGGGGGGAGGGTATAGGGGGCTTTGGGGATAATATTTGAAATGTAAATTAAGAAAATATCTAATAAAAAGATTTATTTACATTAAAAAAGATTCTAAAGCAGAGATTTCGCTTCACTGCTTTGACATGTGTGCATCAGACAATGAAGGACAGTAGGTGAAGCACTCTCTGGCAGGAAATTAAAATAAATTCAAGGATATGCAAATATCCAAATAAATGATGTACTACAGGAAGAATAACACAAGGCTTCTAAGTGTTTGCCAAGAAAAAAAGCTTACTTAGGCCCTGAATATTAGTCTGGGAAAGAGAAACTGAATAAAAAATAATAGTGGGGTTGCTTATAAAGGGACTTACGCATAGTCCCTTTATAGATACATGATGAACTGTGTATCTAGAACTGATGTGGAAAGAATTTTCACAATCAGCCTATATTTTTTCTGTTCCATCAAAAAGCATTCACTGCTAATAGGATGGACAGATTCTCTTAATTTAAATAGCAGACAGCCGGGTGTGGTGGTTCATGCCTGTGATCGGAGTGCATGAGATGCAGAGGCAGGAAGAACGTGAGTGCAGATCAAGGCTGGGAAGCATAGCAAACTTGAGGCCAGCCTGGGCTATTTAGTGAGACTTTGCCTCAAAAAGAAATAACTAAATCATTTAATTAATTAATTAATTTAGATTAGGGTGTGGTGTATACCTTTAATCCTGCAATTCTGGACGCAGAGCATTTTTGAATTTGAAACAGCCACACCCCTACCCCATATCGAGTTCTGTGCTTGCCAGAGCTACATAGTGAGACCCTTTCTCAACAAAATCAACTAACGAGCAAACTAAACAATAACAATAAAAACACAACCAAACAAACAAACAAACAAGCAAACAAAAAAACCCAGAAAAATCCATAATCCTAAATCCATGCTAGCACAGAGTAGAACTTCTGAAATTAAAAAAAAAAAAAATAGTTAAGCTTTCAGGAAGTTAAGACAAAAACTTCAGAGTAATCGCTATTATTAATTCTCTTTCCCTTTATGGATGAAAAAGATTCAGCTCTGCTTCTGTACTGCAGTAGGGCTAGAAAGCTGAGCCAGAGTCAGAAAGTGCTCAGAGAGCCTTTTGAACTCTAATACTAATGCAGTATTTAGCGGGGATACATTTGAGATGGGGTTCCTGGAGAATCAAGGAAGATAACTTTTAATTAACTACTTTATTTTCTTTTAATAACTGTGTAGTATTAGAATAAATATATAACAGCTTAAAACTTTCCCCCAAACCCCTTAAGCCTACCGGGAATCTTCTGTGAGATTAACTTAGCGGGCAGCAGTGTGCGACCGAGCTTTTATGTCAACTTAACACACGGTAGAGTCATCAGAGATCAGAGGGCCTCGGTGGCGAAAATGCCTCCCCAAGACCAAGCTGTAGGGCAAGCCTGTTAGGTATTGATTAGTGATTGACAGGGGAGGGCCTAGCCCATTGTGGGTGGTACCACTCCTGGGCTGGTGGTCCTGGGCTCTTTAAGAAAACAGGCTGAGCAAGCCATGAAGAACAAGCCAGTGTGTAGCACCCCTCCACGGTCTTGGCATCAATCCCTGCCCCTAGGTTTCAGCCTTGCTTGAGTTCCTGTCCTGACTTTCTCCAGTGATGAACTGTGACATGGAAGAAAGGGAAAATAAACCCAACCCTGTCTTCCTCAAGCTGCTTCTGGCCATGATGTTTCATCATGACAACAGTAACCCCGACTACAACAGAGGAAAAGGAGTGAGGAATTTGAAATGGAAAGAGAGACATAGATGCATGCAGCTCAGGAATTGCTTTACCATGAGAGCACATGGACAGCTTCACAGGACAGTGCCACAGAGGCCTTTCTATCTCTAATAATAAAGCTGAGGGCCTGTCAGATGGCCCAGGCCCACCAGGTGACAACCTGAGCTCAGTACCCAGGACCCACAGGGCCGAATGAGAGAGCCATTGCCCACAAGTCATCCTCGGACCTTCTCCAGAAGGCAGTGCATGCATGGCATGCATTACACATCCCAAAATCAATAAAATGTAATAAAATGTTTAATGTATTTAAAAGTTAGAAATCTAGGCCCTGGCATACTTTTAGCCCTACACGGAACCACTGTGTGACGATGGTTAAATTATATGCAGGCTATCCAGACAGCTTTCCCATAAACATACGTCCACATTCGAGCAGGAGTAAGCCTACTTGATTAGGTGGCTTACCTGTTTGTCAAAGGTGAGAAACTGCTTCAGTTGGTCAAAGTCTGACGGAGTGACATATTTGCGAACAGGCTCTTTCCGGAGTTGAGTGTAAGGATCCAGGGGTATCTTCTCTGATGGATTTAATTCAATGCCTTGGCTTTCCAAAAAGTCCTAACATTTCACAATTAATGTCAACACCTTTCAGAAGGGTTTAAAAGTCATAAATCATGCTCTGAAAATAAGTGTGATATGATGATGCTAACGAGTTGTTGACAGACTGGGCGTGTATTAGAGATAATATCTCCAGTGACCAAACTCTACAATGCAGATGGTAGCTGATAACTGCCTGAGGTATTTACTCATTTTATATATACACACACACTTGCATACACACACACACACACACACACACACACACACATATATACACATACATACATATATATGCACACTTATATAGTAGGAAGGCATCATGCTAAGATAACTAGATATCTTAAATATGCACAATTCTGGCACTATTTTAAGACAAGCATCTACAATCTAAAATTTCACAAAATACATGTTTTACTTTTGCTGTGAAGACAAGTTAAGGCAAGTTAAGATGGAATAATGTTCCTAAGCTTTCTAACTCACTTAAAAATAAGTGTATAATTACTTCTTAAAACGCTAGGACAAATTTAGCATTGATTCCCTAATGCTTATACTCTGTACTGAAGAGAGGCACATGTGTGCACGTTAACACAAACGCTAACCTGCTTAGAAACTCACACACACAATCAACAGTGCCCTTCCCCATACAGTAGTGAATTGTATCCCACCAGCTAGAATGTGCTGTTGGGTCCGGCCCACAGAGAACACACTATACCTGAGTGAATCGGTCACAGTCAACAATGCGGAAGGTTTTGCCGTACACTGTAAGGTTGATTCCACGGTTGAGGTCCTTCCAGTGGTAGTGGTCTCCCACATCATTCTTGGTGAACCGCTGGCGTTTGATTAGCTTGCCTTGTGGGATCCCAGAGTTCTCCACTACGGGCTCGATGATGGACATGCTATCATCTTCTAGATAGTAGTAAATGTTCACCTGGCGGATTCGGTAATGCTCCTCCATGGATATGGGAACATCTTCCTGGAAGTAGGCACTAAATTTCAGCACCTGTAACACCCAAGAGGAGATTTCTCATTGTTATCTGGGGGACAGCAGCTACTGTCCTTAAAAGAGCACGATCCAGGAAGAGTAGCACCAGTGTCCTGCCATAAACTCATTGGACAGCATCTTTAAACCCCGCCCCACAGTGTTCAGAAGCATTTGAGTTCTACAGAGACCAAAGCTTAGACTTCTGAGGACCATCCACTCAATGTGAAGTCAGAGTAGCTTCCTGAGGACATATTTAAAATGTTAAACTGTGTCATAAAAGCACATATTGACATGCTGTGGAATTACCTTATATTTTGGTGCTTTATTTAGTATTTATGTTCAGAAAGACCAAGCATTAGAAGGACGTTCTAGGTAGGCAAAAGAATTTACCCAAACCTCTACCTAAGTAAGGGGGCGGAGGAACAGTAAGACCCTTAAATTTACACACGTATGTGTCTTAATCAGTGAGAATATAAAAGTATGATTTTTAAAAGTAGAAAATCAAACAAAAATAGCTGTCTACTGCTTAGAAAAGCTATGAATATAAAGGAAGGAAGTCCTTAAAATTCCAAAGAGAGTTAAAAATGTAAATAACAATTTTGGAAAGAATGAGATGGAAGACACTATTTTAAAAATCCAAGAAGAAAGATGAAAGGTGGAATATTTACAGGGGAGTAGGGAGGAGAAGGACATTTTTAAAGTAATATTTTGGCTCAAATGCAAAGAATTCAAAATGTGAACTCTACTGTGGAAACTCATAGGAAATGGTGTGTTTGAACCATAGGCATGTAAGCATATAAACCATTAAAGCAGAGTTCATCAGTTAGTCCAACACCGCTACTTTCACAATGGAATAAAGTTAGCATCCACTCTGGTAAACTCTTCTGGGGCCATATATGGGCCAGAGCTGGGACCGAAACTCTACTGGCCTCCCCTTCTCTCCCACATTTCACTGCTTCTTAGTTGGGGCTGAGGTGGAAGAGGAACCTGTATGGAAAAAGTGGCCAAAGAATACTCTAACCATTAAATTTAAGGTATAATAAAGTTTTAGATAAACCTGAACGTGTGGAGGGTGGGGTGGGGTCATTCTAGGCAATGGTGACAGAACATGGAAGAAGGAAACAGTGTGGGAGCGATAGGCAGAATATAGAGGCAAAGGGAGCGACAGCCCTCCTCAAGAATGGGTCTGCAATCGCAAGCAACCACAATGGAACAGTAGAAGGAGCCTGATGGATGGATGGTGAGGTGTTTGTGTGTTTGGGGATGGCGTGGGTCAGGGGGAGTGGAAACGGGATGATGTGCTGAGGAAAAGTCAGTGCTAGGAATACAGTGCTGACCCCGTAGAAACACAGACATGGCTTTAAAAGAAGGTGGCTTTAACACTGTGCACCGGGAGGTAAAATTTGAGCTGATGTTGATTTAAGATGCTAGGCTGGATTAGGGGAAGGATGTTGGTATTGAAGGACAGACAAGGATGACCCTAGCATTTTGGCCCATGAGATGGGAAAACTGGAGCTCTTAACAAACTGACAAGAATGGACATGAGGGCATGTCGGAGGAGCACATTAGGAAGGGAGAGGTGTGAATAGATAACATTTGACGTGCTTAGTTTGAGCTGTGTATTAGGAAGGTAGCGATATAAGCAGTAACACACCCATGTGTTTGAGAGACACCTTCATAGATACCATAAGGAAACAGGGCTGCTTATCAAAGGAGTGAGCTCAGAGATAAGGACCAAGGCTGAAACTGGGGCCAGGGCCACATCCCTGAGACATGCCCTTTCTAACCCAGAGAGCGATGCATCTATAATAATAGCATCTTAGCCTCACAAAGGAGGTGATACATAGTGTATCCACTTGTGTAAAAATAGCCCACAAGCAGACATTTTAGGATTTGTTACTTTTTAAAATACAAGAGATAGCAAATTCTTTTTAAATTTTAGTTTTTGATTTTTTGATTTATTTCCTTTATGTATATGAATATTTTGCTTGTGTGCTCACTGAGTCCCTGACACTGGGGTTACAGATGGAATCAAACCCAGATTCTCTGCCTAGCAACACTTGTTCCCTAACTGCTGAGCCGCCTCTCCAACCCATCAAATGCTTGAAAATAGACTTTTTATCCCTGGCAGATGATCAGTATAGATTAACACTAATCTCCTATCTTTGCACACCTACAAATGAACTGTTATTATAAGAAAACTCTATACAATTTTAGAAAGGCTAAACAAGGTACACACCATAGATCTTACATTACCTTATTTTATAGTCACTTTATTATACTCAGATTCTTATTTTAAGCTTTCTTTTAGTGTGTGTGTGTGTGTGTGTGTGTGTGTGTGTGTGTGTGTGTGTGTGTAAGACAGACAGACAGACAGACAGACACAGAGAGACAGAAAGACAGAGAAGATAGAGAGGTCCCTGTGGAGACCAGAAGAGGCTGTCAGATTCCTTGGAATTGTAGTTAAAAGAGGTTCTGAGCAACCTGCCACGGGTCCTGGGAACCAGACTCAGATCGTCTAGAACAGCAAGCACTCTTTCACAGCTGAGCAGTCTCTCCAGCCCCATGTTCAGATTCTGTAGGGAAACTGGTACCTTACAATGTATTGAATACTTCTCTAAGAAACTGACTGATTCACTCTGGCATTATTCTCAAGTTTACTGACAAGAACTATATTCAGGAAAATCTAAGTGTTAAAACACTGCTGCAGAAGTTGTTCTTGTCTATGTATTGAACTTGGATGGTTAAGTACATTTCAGTTTGTCCTTTATAGAGCACAAAGGAGATTCTAACTACCAGATAAAGTGTTACAAGCTGATGGCCTCAGCACTCAGGAGGCAGAGGCAGCAGGGTTACAAGTTCAAGGCTAGCCTGGGCTACACAGTGAAACCCTGTAATAAAAACACAACCCCTTTATTATATAAAGCATTTATTTGTTTGGCAGTCGATGGGTTTTTTGTTTGTTTGTTTTTTGTTTTTGTTTTTTATTGTTTGTTTGTTCTTTATGTTCATGCCTAATGCCTGTGGAAGCCAGAAGAGGGCGTCAGAGACCCTGAAACAGAGTACAGGCGGCTTGGCTGTGAGCCACATTTGGGTGCTGGGTTGAACCTGCATCCTCTGGAAGAGTGGCCAGTGCTTCTAACCACTGAACTCTCTCTCCAGCCCACTAACTGCTAATTTTCAGTCAACTGTCCCTTCTCTTGTTAAAATTAAAGAGCTCCGCCAAGCAGTGGTGGCGCTCGCTTTTAATCCCAGCACTTGGGAGGCTGAGGCAGGCAGATTTCTGAGTTCGAGGCTAGCCAGGCCAGCCAGAGCTATACAGAGAAACCCTGTCCAAAAAAAAAAAAAAAAGAAGAAGAAGAAGAAGAAGAAGAATAAAGAGCTCTAAGCCTCTATGAGGAAGCAACTGAAATCAGTGCTAACACGAAATGTATTACTATAGTGTCACCTGTCCTGTGTAGGATGAGATCATGATAACATGGAGAAAGAAAGGAAAAAAGTAACATTTATATACTCTGCTCAAAGACGCATCCTTTCACTGAATTCTACAGTCTGGTCTTGGCTTGTGTTCCAACTGTCTACACTTGTAGAGACCACACTGCTTGTCTGAACTTTGAAAAAACCACAATGGCAAAAATGAAAGAGAAATTCTTGGCTCGTCATCTCATTGGATGTGGAGAAGGGATAAGCATAGAAGCTCAGAAGCCAAATGGATGGATAGATAGATAGATAGATAGATAGATAGATAGATAGATAGATAGATAATTGGATGGATGGATGGATGGATGGATGGATGGATGGATGGATGGATGGATGGATGGATAAGTAAATAAATAAATGCAGAGGCTGTGTGTGAAGAACAGCTCACCCAAGTAAAGACATTCCACTGTCAGAATCAGCCCATGGCTAGGGTCTGAAGTTCAGTGGGGTCAGAGTTGAAAATAAATTCTGACAGTTTGTCTGCCCTAAAAAGACTGAATCCACAAAGGTGGGTGACATTCCTAAGAAGGGAACTTCAAGAATCAGAACAGAACCCTCACATGCTTGCACAAGGAGGCAGGGAGACTAGAGGAAGAGGAACCAGACAGACGGGAGTGGGAAACCAGGAGGGAGAACAGGCATGTGTGTGGCAGGGAATGGAGAAGTAACCGAATCAAAGACCTGGAACGGGCCAGAGAGAACAGTGGCAGCCAACGCCTGTCCAAACTCCGCAAACGCATCGCATTTGTTGACAAGAAATGTTGTCTTCAGGGAAGCAGTTTGGAGCTCAAGGATGAGATAAAATTCTCTTCCTAAAGTAAAGGAGTCATAGGTAGGAGGGGTTTTGTTCTTGTTATTTTGTGACATGTGAACTTTACTGGAGAAAAATAGTCACTAGAGTATTTAAAATATAAATAGTGCCGATAAGGAAAGGGTGGGCGAATAAATGAGTGAGTGAGTGAGTGAGTGAGTGAATGAATGAATGAAAACTTAAAAAAAAAATACCCTAACAAATGGAGATGTTTTTAGTCCATAGAGATTAAGGGCTCACTGTTGTAGAGTAGGTGGGAAACAGAGCGAAGAACTTGAGGCATCCCAAATGTGGGATTTAGAATTCAGGCAACTTTGAACTGTGCTTGGAAAATATTCCAGGGAAAGCCTCCTGCAAGACTCAGTTTAGGTGTCTGATTAAACGCTGAGGCATCTGAACAATTTTCTCGAAGAGGAATCCTGTGGTATACTGGTAACATAGGGCAACTCTCTGAAGTCAAGGGGTGCCCTTAAAATCCCAGATGATACCTTTTTGTCAAAAGCCACGTGCGCAGGAACAAACTCTGCAGGCGGGGCTTGCTTGAGTGGCCCGTAAGTTAAGATGGGTGCCTTATTGGCCAGTTCATCCAGCTCAGCCTGAGACAGCTGGTTGTAGTGAAGCCGGTCTCCACCTATCCCCATGGTGGGACGTCGGACAACTGCATAGCCGTTCCTGTAGTTGAGTGTCTGACTTCGGTGGAATGCTGTTTTCTGAGGAAAAGAAGTCTAGCGTTAATAACCTCAGGTAAGTCTTTAAGGAAAAGAACTAACTTCCTAAACTACCGTGACTTAAACTTCTGCTTTAAGAGTACATTTTCAAAATTATGTGGATGTGTGTGTGAATGCACATGCCCTCAGATCTCAAGGATGGTCAGGTGGCCATGAGCCGCCCATTGTGGGTGCTGGGAATTGAACTTGGGTCCTCTGCAAGAGCAGATCTTTTTAAATGCTGAGCCATCTCTGCAGCTCCAAATGTTGGCTTTTTAGCATCACAGAACGTACATCAACATGTTTCACTGCATGAAAAAGCTTCATATTTTAAACTGATGCACTTGGGTCAGGAGCAAGGGGGAAATAGAAACCATCTAAGGTTAAAATAGAACAGCCCTGCTCATGTGATGCCCGATTCGCCTCTACCATACCACTTCATCTGTATTCTAGTTTTATTTTTGCTAATTTTGTTTTTCGTCTTCTCCAGAGATCATGAATCATGGAGTTCACCTGAAGCAACAACTCTTCTTATCACATTGACACTGATACATTCATATAAGCCTTTGAAAAGCAGCTTGCCAGCATATATGTGAACACCCAGCAACCCTCTCCTTACACACTGATTTTTAAAATGCATTCCAAAATTATGGGAAATAACAATATGCTTGAAGCTGACAAAGATATGTGCTATAATAGTGACAAAGATATGTGTGTGCCTATGATTCTTAAATGTTGGAAACAATCTAAACAACACACATGCGGAAGAAAGGAAACAATGGAGATTTCACGCAGTAGATTGTTATGCAAGAATTAAAATGGTTTTAAATACCATGCAGCAGCCTGGTAAAGTATCTACATTTATTAAGACAAAAAAAGAGCAACATATAAAATTATATCAATACACTATAATTATAAGCATGCAAACTGGAGTTGGTGAACATCCTGAACTAGGTGTTTCTAGATTATGTTCCTTTTCTGCATGAATACGCATTTGTTTGTTATCGGAAACAGAAAAAAAAATTAAAGGAGGAAAACAAAATTAAGGTTATATTAATTCAGTGGGGCTTTCACGTTCTTTATGGGGTTACTCTCAAATTGTACACATGCAATATGGTTAACATATCATGCATACATGATTTACAATCATAAACTTTATTTTTATTAAGAATAGAAAGAATAACTTAACTATCTCCCAGTCTCCTTGGAGTCCAGCCTATCCTCCCCTCTTCTCCTATGGTCTCTACTACCATAAAAGGTCTAGTGGTCTGGACTGAAGTATGTCCAAGACACTTCATCTTTCCATATAAATATTTAAAGTCTGGCACTCCTACCCACACTTGCAGAATCTCACAAATCAATTGATCCTTCCCTTGAGGGTATCAACCCAGCTTGGCTTTGATGTGAGCTGCGCATTCCTGTACACACGTGTACGTATAATCCGCACTCGCGGACACCATGTGCTAGCTGATGCTGCACAGCATATGACAATGTCTACAAGTTTTAGATCATATATAAATTTAAAAGTTCATTAAAACAGAAACTCTATGATGCTGGCCAGATACCATAATGCCAGACTTCTTTTAATCCAGTCCTTGAGAAATGGTGGTTGGAGATCATGGTGAGTCTGAGGACAGGCTAGGTTACACAGTGAACTTCAGGCTAGTCGGGTGAAGAGAGAGAGAAACCCTGTCTCAAACAAACAAAACAAACAAACAAACAAACAAAAAGGGATCACACTGAATGAGCTTGTAGCTTTAAAAGGTGACCATGTTATATCTTAATTCAAGACTGGAAGAGAGTCTGAATCCAATTTCTCGCCACACTTTCAACTGAAATTGAAATGTGTCCCCTAGAAAACAAGTGGATGAAGTAATTTGCCTTAAGAAATGGAAGGAGAAAGGTACGCGTCTGAATCATTAAACTGTATAAATACAAATGACCACTGGCTGACCTATGGTCATCACCACCCAATCTTAATGTTGACTCTTCAGAATTATTTCTGTAACTATGATAAATTTTTTTTAATGCCAAATGCTTTTGAGAGTTAGGGTTGGGAGTGTAGCAGTGTTTGCCTGACACTCACAGATACCTATCCTCGGTGACCTGCCTGTAACCCCACACTTAGGAGTCCAGGGGATCAGATAGATCCGGATCAGCCCAGACTATATAGTAAATGTGAAGTGAAGCCAACTGGGACTGCTTGAGACCTGGTCTCAACAGAAATGAACAAATAGTTAACCTGTTAGGAGGAAACCAAGAGACCAAATTACTGTTATCACTTGGCTTGAATTGTTTGTTGTAGTAGGGGTGGTTTGCTCTGAGTGTGTGTGGGGGGGGGATTTGAGTGTATATGCATATGCCTGTTTGCATGTATGTGGAAATACATATGAAAGACCAAAGTTGGCATGGGTAGGCTGCATCAGGTAAGGGCCAGTCAGCTAAGCTGCTTGCTTGGGTTCAGGTGGGTTCCAGGGATCTGAACTCCACTCCTCATGTGAGAGCAGCAAGTGCTTTATGCTCTGAGCCACTTCCCAGCCTGGCTCATACGTCCTTTTCATGCAGCTCCTGTTGTGTCTGGTTTGGATCTGCTGTTGTTCAGAAACAAAGACTAGCTATGTAGCCCAGGCTAGACTCAAATTGGCCATCTGTATGCCTCAGCTTCCGGAAAGCTGAGATTACGGATGTGCATTGCCACCCTGGACTTGTTTTTTATTTAATTTCATCTAGATTAGGACTATAAACAGTTGGGGCAAAGGAGTAAAATGCAGTCTGAACAGGAGCCCTGTGTGTTGGCACGTCTTCAATCCAATCAGTCTGCAGGCAAAGCAGGTGGTTCTCAAGTTTAAGGCCAGCAGACAAGATAACCCCCACCCACACACACACACAGTCTGAAAATGAATCATGTGTATATGTACACACACACACTACAGAAAGAGAAGCACCAAGTGGTTCATTCCTATAGTTGAGACGGGAAAAATACAAAGAGAGGAGGAAGAATGCTTTACAGAGAAAAACTACAAGAAAACCAGGATGCGGGGCGGCGGGAGGTGGGGGATTCAATTCTAGGGAAGGCTGAAGCTGGAGAGAAAAGTGACCCTTAACTCAGAAGGCCAGAGACTGGGGTGGGGGATGGGGGTGGGGAATGGAGACCCGTCAGGAAAGGAGTACATGGAAAAGATGCATACACATAGAGGAGGTTGAAGGGCAGTGACCCTGAGGATTCAGAAGCGGCGAGACAGACCCAGAATGAGGCTGCTGGGAGAGGATGAAGGCGCTGAGTAGGGTTACAGTGCAGCTGTGGAGGGGCCTGGAGACAGCCTGGGGTAATCGGGCCAGAAGGCAGGTAGATAGGGCAGGAAAATAAGAACAGGGCCACGGTGAGGACCCAGGAGGGTGAGTGGACTACCAAGAGGCCAAACAAAGTCGACAGAGGCTGGGATGCGCGAGGACGATGGAGCCTGCGGGATGAAGGAGGGCAGAGGCGAGCCAAGTGGACAACCCTTCGGGCTGGCCCTCACCGTGGAGTCTGTAAAGGACGAGCCCGGGAGAAAGGGCAGGCCGTGTACCGGGTTGGTCCCCATCGCTGCCCTGCAGCTGCCACCTCGGTTGCCTTTTGCCGCTCGGGTTACCCTGGCAACAAACAGCAATCGCCGGTCTCTCCAGACTCCGTGGTAACGCCAAACACACTAGTCGAGGGAGGGGAGAAGCGGCGGGGAGGAGGGGAGGATGTTAGGGGGCGGGGGAAAGGAGGCGGAGGCCAGGTGTGCGCCTGCGCACAGCATTACTCAAGTGGCCACTGGACGTGGCTAATGGGTGTGGCAGAGGTGGCTCCGCCCCTCTCCTTCCCATCCTTTTTCCTTTCTCCTCAGCCCCCACTTCCTGGCTCCCAGAGGATGCAAGCTAGGAGTGGTTTCTACGCAAGGCTGAAGGAGGCGGATGTTCTTAGGCCTTGGCTCGCGCAGTGAGGTCTGGAATTGGACTACGTCCCTTTAGATGAGTTGTTACAAAGGAGAAGTTCCTCGCTTAAAGTTAGTCCTCCCAAGAGCTCAGGCACCCTTTCTCTGGGAAAAGAGCTGCTGTCCGAGTCCAGACACAATGTACAGTGGTTGCTCCCCAGTGAAAGCGCGAAATACTTCAGACTCATACTTTGGGGAGGCTGGGGCTGTGGATTAGATTATAATCGACTGCATTTCCGTTGCTCAGACCTGATCAGTGAACTGATTGGAAGCCCCCGTCTCCCCAATCCCTCCGCGGCTTCCCGGTCCCCTCTTAGCTATCTGTTCCACCGTAGATTCCTACAGATTGTGTGCTGAGGTCTCAGAACTTTACTGGGTATCTGTTGACTGAAAAGCTGGAGAGTGCCTACCTTAGTCCTTGCTTTATATCTGTAGCATCAGTGATACATAAGAACCACAGAGGAAGAGAGAACCTTCAAAGAGAGATCGAGTCATGAGAAAGAAGTAATTCAGGGGAGTGAAATATTGTCAGTGTCATGTGTACTGCTGAGTATAGCATTTTCTGGACAACTTAATTTTTTTTCTTTAAAAAAAATTTAAAGTGACCCCATTCCTGAAAGATCATCAGGAAAAGAAAGAAACCAAGAGTCCATTAGCATGGAGAAATAAAAGATGCCCAGAGATTTGGTTCCATTATGTCTCAAATTCCCCAGGAGTCTGGTCTTTATAACATGTTTTCTGACCTAGGAATTTAGAGAACCGGTAGAGTATTAAGCCCGAGGGGGAGGACATAGCTCAGTATCATGGGTCACTTGCTGCCACCAGTTCAGATGGCTGCTGCATTAGCCAGGGATCTAGAGGAGCAGAATTGATGGAATGAATAAGCACACACTGACTGATGTTGGCTGTAGGTGCTGAAGTATATAGAGACGCTTACCAGGACGATGCTAAGCCTGCCTTTTCTGAAGGAGCAGGATGATGCTAAGCCTGCCTTTTCTGAAGGAGCAGGGTGATGCTAAGCCTGCCTTTTCTGAAGGAGCAGGATGATGCTAAGCCTGCCTTTTCTGGAGGAGCAGGAGCATTCATCCTTCTTGGAAAAGGCTGGCACCCAGCCAGCTCACTCCAGTGACTTTGTTCAAGTATTATACAAGGTTAATTGCGGCTGGGAAGGTTCTAGCTACCAAAGTTATCTTGCCCTTGCTGCCCATGAGAGCAGATGAGCCTTTTGACCACTGCTAGCCACAATCAAAAGTAAGAACTCCAGGTTTACCAGGAGCGCCTTAAAACCAAGGTTGATGCAGCTGCAAGCTCCCACATAGGACCAAGTGCAGATTCTCTAGAGAGACAACATTCCCTCAGGTTTCAAACAGTCTCAGATTAATTCTTAGTGTCTACTACTTGACCCAAACATAGTGAAGACTTTGCTGAAACATTTCACTTAAAGTCAGGCATAAAGTCTTTACTGTACCTTTCCTTTAAATCCAGACATAAATGCTTTACTATACCTGTCACTACAAACACACACACACACACACACACACACACGGACACACACACACACATACACAGAGACAGACACACACACGGACACACCACACAGAGACACGCACACATGAACACACTGAATTTTGGTTTATAAGAGTGGCTTACAGGCTGTCATCCAGCAACAACAGCTGTCTACCACCAAGGGTCCAAGAATTCAGTAGTTGTTCAGTCCACAAGGCTGGATGTCTCAGCTGGATGTCTTCAGTATATGCCAGAGTCCCAAAGACATAGACTCTAATGCCAGTGAAGGAAGGGACTTGCTAGTCAGAGCAAGCAGGCAAAGAGAGAGCCAGCCTCCTCCTTCCACATCCTTTATCTAGGCTGCAAGCAGAAGGTGTGGCCCAGATTAAAGGTGGATCGTCCCACCTCACAGGATCCTAAGGGTGCATCTTCTGACTCCAAATTAATTAATAAAAATCTCTCACAAGTATATCCAGCCACTTGGGTTTTAGTGAATCCCAGATAGTGTCAAGTTGACAACCAAGGATAGATACCATATCTGCTTTGCCTTTATGGCTGTTTATCACAGCAAATTACCTTGTGGGTTCACTAACTGGCATGAAGCTTCAGGGGCCAGGATGAGAATACAGTAAGTAACATCTAAAGCTGCTACTGGAGATGGCTATGATTAACTCACAAAATTCTTTTCCCGTACTTCTTTCTTTCTACTATTGTTCATTCCTGTCTGCCTCCTCCTCCTCCTCCTCCTTTGCCGCCCCCTTTACCTTCTTTTCTTCTTTTGAGACAGCACTTCATTCTGTATTTCTTGCTGACCTCCTGAAATTCTCGATGAAGCCCAGACTTACAGAGATTGGTCTATTTAATTAAAACCCTCAATGAATTGATTAGCATCACAGCAGTTGCTGAAATTTTTAAAAGTTTCCGCCATTGCACCGTCCCCAAGCCAGTGACTAGGATGACGATGGGGAGAACTAGTCATGATGAACAGCTCAGCCCATCAGCTCCCCACTCCTCAGTGCCTCAATGCTGCTGGGTATACAGCATCAGTGGTGAGTGACTCACCATGATAGGCTTAAACTCTCGCAGGCCCACGATCTCCCCATTCATATCAGTTCTCTTAAAGGAAACCCCAGGGCACATACACAAGCTTAGGGGACTATGGCTGAACAGTCTGGCTGCTCTGGGTCTATCTTCCCTGATGTGTGCAAAGGAGGGAGCTTGTGGGACTGGAAGGGTCCGTCACACCTGAGCAGATCGCTCCAGAGGAATAAGTTTGTGTTTGAGGAGTGGCTTCTGTTGGTGTACTTTTCTTTCGGAGTAACCCCTACTAGTCAAATGATCAACGGTGTGTCTTTTATTTTACTTTTGTACCACAGAAGGGCATGGATAGAGACAATTTCCTTAGTCTGTGGTCTTTAAAAATTGCTAACCATTTGGAAAGAGGAAATGCCAGATAGAGTCTCTGCAGTAATTTGAATATGGTCTGTCCACTGTGGTGCTTATGATGAGACATAATTGCTATGGTGACAGTGATCATGGCACGGAGAAAAGGTTTTGTCTTTGAGGTGACTAGGTCATGGGGCAGCTGCCTTTGTCTGGTGAGCGAGTTGTGACTAGTTATTACAAGAAAGGGCTGTTATGAAGCAAGGTACCTTTTGCTTGCTTCTTCAACTTTCTAAGGACTAGTAGTATGTAGCACATTAACACATAGTAGATGCAGACACCACCTTCTTAGATTATCCCAGCCTCCAGAAACTGGAGTCACAACAGAATTCTCTGTTCTCTCTGGTGTGTGCTGGTACATGGCTGGGATCCCAGTCCTTTGGAGAGTGTAGCAACTTTAAGGCTGAACTGACTTATACAGTGAGAGTCTGTCTCAAAAACCAAACCAAAACCAAAACCGAACAGCAAATAAGATAAGAACTGGAGGAAAGGGGGGGGGGATGCTGTGGTATGCTGTTTTCAGGGCATGGCATGGCCTTGCGTTCATGAAGGAAAGCAGCGTTAATTTAAAAAAGTACTTTTGCACAAGACATACAAAATTGGACCCATCAGAGATGGCGAAGGAGCTCAGAAGGCTGGAAGATATCACCCAGAGAACCCGATGGAACAGGGCCTGAAAAGTCCCCTCTAGGGACTATTTCATTGAATATCCATCACTTCTTTGACTCTCTATGAAGAACTGACTTCACAGTTTTCAATCCCATGGCCTCCCTACTCTTCAGTTGCTAAATTCCCAGGACAAATTCCACGTGGATCATCTCGGTGGAGATTTTGCTAGTCTCCTCTTTTTTGCTGGACAGAAATAGCAGGCCTTGACTTCTAGGTGAGGGCAAGAGGGAACAACTGGCCAGTGGCATGTCCCCAGAGTACCCTCGTCATACCCATTCCCATTAGCCTCATCCTCTGGAGCATCTTATCTTAAAAGAGGACTGACCTTGTCAAGTGTCACACACACGCGATCCCAGTACTCTGCAGGGGAGGCAAGAAGTGTGCTGGCTAGTCTTATGTCCCCTTGACACCCAAATTAGAGTCATCTGAAAGGATGGAGCCTCAACTGAAAAAAAAAATGCTTCCATAAGATTCAGCTGTAAGGCATTTTCTTAATCTGTGATTGAAGAGAGTCAGCCCATGGCTGGTAATGTCATTTCTAGACTGGTGGTCCTGGGTTCTATTTAAAAAGAGAAACAACAAAGCAGTAAGAAGCACCCCTTTATGGCTTCTGCATCAGCTACTGCTTCCAAGTTTTTGCCCTGTTTGAGTTCCTGTCTTGACTTCTTTCAGTGACCATCTATGATGTAGAAGTGTAAGCCAAACCAACCCTTTCCTCCCCAGCTTGCTTTTGGTGCTGGTGTTTCATCACAGCAATAGTAACCCTAAGGCACACATTAAGGCGTCGTCTTAAAAGCAGGGGTGTGAGTTGGTAGGAGATGGCTTAGTCTGTAAAGTACTTGGCAGGCAGCCATGAGGACCTGTGTTCACGTCTGTGCACCTATGATGTCTAACAATTAGATAAGAAAACTCCACCTTCACTTACTGTAAGTAAGAAATTCAAAGCCTAAGGCTCGCAGTTAGCTGGGAGTCATTTGACGTTACCTCCACGGAGGGTGGCTAGCCAGATAAGTACTTTTACTCGTGTTGGGATAATGATAATTATAGTAGCCAATGTACAAAAAGCTGGACTATCAGTGTCTAATCCTACTGTTAATATATAATGGCTTCAAACAGGAAGCAAATTGATGGCGTGACTCAGACTCTCCCCATTGTGATGGTTTTCCTAAGAATGGCCTCCGTAGGCTCAAGTATTTGAATACTTAATCATCAGGGAGTGGCACTAGTTGAGAAGAATTAGGAGGTGTGACCTTGTTGGAGGAAGTGTCTTCCTGAGGCTGGGCTTTGAGATTTTAAAAGCCCAAATAAGACAGGCTCAGTGTCTCTCTTCCTGCTGTCTGGAATCTGAACACAGAACTCTCAGCTACTTCTCCAGTGCCATGGCCGGCTGCTTTCTTTATCAGAGTTTTGCTGTGCTCATGGTGTCTCTTCACAGAAAGAGAACATGGAATAAGACATCCATGTACTCCAAATGTTATTATTTTCCACCCGAGTAATAAGGAAAAACATAAGAAACTTGGCCCAATTCAGTTAGAATTGGAACATGTACTTCTGGATGTGCTGACATAAAACAGGGTCCCCTCCCCCTGCAAGGTCAAAAAAAGAAAGTTGTACTGAAGTGTTGTTTGGGTTAAAAGCATTTTATAATGCCTGAAGATAGGGTTGATGATGAGGTAATAAGAACTGCTCCTATGAATAAAGAGGTTGATACTGTTGTGGCTGGTGGTTTATAGCTACAGTAATAAAGTTGATTGCACCTAGAGTTGATGATACACCAAATAAATGATGAGAGAAAAATGGTGCAATAAATGCTTTGTTGTGGGCTAGGCTTCCCACTAACAGTGAATATACAGTTTAGCTTGCACCTGCCCCCACTTCACCTGTAGGGAGACGTCAGAAATGCATGCTATTAACTTGAAGAAATGCTGTACCAATCACTCAAGGTGCCAGTTACTGAAGCCATTGATTATTATAGATACTACTATGAAACGATTATTACAAACTTATGAGCTATAACAATACATTATAAATTTAGTCATCACCTAATGGCTCCTAATTGATCTAATTTTGCTCATATTTGGTGACTTATTGTAGTTCCTCCTTTCCCTGCCTATGCCTCAAAAAAGAAGCCATAAAGTCCCTTTATCTTGAGAATAATTATTCTCAAATACCTATGTTAACATAGGTACTATAGCTGAATAAGCATTAAATTATAAGTCCAAAGACAGAGGTTTAAGACATCAAAGAACCGTTGACTAGTAACTGTTTCCTAACTGAATATTTTTTACCTTAATCCACTCACAGCTGTGAAAATAAAAGACAATTCCTCATTTAGCACTGGAGAGATACTGAAGCCCTCCCTTCATAAACGACGCTGGAGTAATAAAGCTTTCAACTGTATACACACGCACACGCACATGCGCGCACACACACTCACACACACACACACACACACACACACACACACACACACACACACACACACAGAGAGAGAGAGAGAGAGAGAGAGAGAGAGAGAGAGAGAGGTGGTTGTAAAGATGGTGGCTTTGATGGCATCAGGATGGCTGACACTCTTCTACATACATATACATATATGTATACATACATACATGCATACATTACATATACACACATATATATTACATATGAAAAATATATAATCATGGTTAGAATAAAATTGGCCCAGGGAGTGGCACTATTTGGAGATATGGCCTTGCTGGAGTAGGTTGTCACTGTGGTTGTGGGCTTTAAGACCCTCATCCTAGCTGCCTGGAAGCTAGTATTCTGCTAGCAGCCTCAGATGAAGATGTAGAACTCTCAGCTCTTCCTGCACCATGCCTGCCTGGATGCTGTCATGTTCCCGCTTTGATGATAATGGACTAAACCTCTGAACCTGTAAGTCAGCCCCAATGTTGTGTATACACACACACACACACACACACACACACACACACACACACACACACATAGTTTCATGAAATCAGTGAGTGAGTGAGTTCCTGTGAGTCTATTGATGCATCAAGCTCTTCACTGAAATCTGTGCACTGAGAAGTCCTAGTGAAACCCCAGACAGGATAAGGTATTGGCTGGAGTACCGACATTTCCAAGACATGAGATCTTGCTCTGCCAATGCAATCCAGATGGAAGGGACCTTACAGATGAAAAGAACCATAAGCAACAGCCAATCATTGGCAGTATGGGCTCTGTCGGGACCTTGATACAAACAATTAAACCTCATGTTATTTATAGCATTTGCAAAGTCATCAGGAATCAAATACTAGACATTTAATGATGTCAAGGAATTGGTTAGTATTTTAGACATGGTAGAAGTATTATGATCTTTACTTTGAAAACACTTCACCTTAACCAGATGTTAGATTCCTATAATTTTTGCACTGAGGCCAGTGGATTGCTACAAGCTCAAGGACAGCCTGTGCTACATAGGAAATTCTAAGGCAATCTGGGTCACAGATGGCCAGTCACCCAGTCTCTGAATAAGTACAAAAGTAAACAAAAGCCACGTAGATTTAAAAAGAAGGAGAAATCTCCATCCTTTAAAAGTAATCGAGGAAGCATCTTGGGGGAAAGTGCCTGGTTTGCTGACAGGGTGGGGCTACACATGAAATCAGGCTACGAGGGGTTAATTGCCAACTTGATTGCATAAAGATTTGTTATACAGTTCTGTCTGATTTTGTCTATGTTGGAAGTTTCTGCAAAATGCAAAAGCTGGACAAGGGGAAGAATAGGGGAAAAGGAAGAAATAAGAAAGAAAAAAGAAGAAGGGTGATGGGGAAAGAAAGACAACCTCTGAACGACATAGAAGTAAAGATTCTGATTCTCAGCCAGGTAATGGCAGTGCTCGCCTTTAAAGCCAGCACTTGGAAGGCAGGCACAGATGGGCCACTATGACATTGAGGAGAGAGAGTTCTAGGACAATCAAAGGACTTGATTCTGCCACTCACTTGCCAGTTCTGGGACCCATTGGAAATTTGTTAACCTCACCCTGGTTTTGAAATGGGATAATAATAGCCAATGATAATAGCAGCCATACTAATAAAAATTATAAAATTGTTGAGAGCACAGAATGAGTTAGCACATATCAGCTCTCTTGGTAGTTATTAATACCGTGTAAGTGCAATGACTATGGTAACCTTTGTCTGCTTGCTAATTCCTGAATGGATGGATTGAAGGGTGGATGGGAACTGGGAAAGCTATCGATGATAAAATTAAGGTACCACTAAAAAAGAACAGGGAGGGGGCCTCGTAAAATGTATTCATTTTTCTGTGTATGGGTTTTTGCTTGCAGAAACGTCCGTGCAACATGAGTGTACAGTTCCTGAGGAGGCCAGAAGAGGGCACCAGATTCCTTGGAACTGGAGTTACGGGTCATTTGGAGCCACCACAAGAGTGCTGGGAATTAAACACTTTTTGTGCTATCCATACTTTCATTCGTCATGAGTTCCCTAACTGGGGCAGACATTTATTCACAGCTTCCCATGGATAGTGCAACACAATAGTACGCGCGTGTATGTGCGAACACACACACACACACACAATTGTGCATGCTCAGGCATGTGAAAGCCTCAGAGCTGGCTACTTTGTTTTGAATCAGGATCTCTCTGTGGTTTGGAGATTGCTAACTAGGGTGACTTGCCAGGAAGTCCAGGGGTCCTCCTGTCTCTGCACCCTCCGCCCCGCCCTGCACCCAGCACTGGATTTACAAATGTACAATATGGTACCCATTTTTAAAAACATAGGTTCTGGGGATTGAAATCCAGTCTTGGGGTTTGCACAGCAAAGCATCCTTTTGGCATACTTTTTGTGGGACTCGACACAAAACAGTTGGAAATTAAGATGGGAACGAAAAGATCATGATGAGGGTTCTCCTGTAGACTTGGGGACTACAGTAACAGAGGATGGGTAAGCAGGCCTGTCTGTGGTTTGGGGACCCTGCCCCCCTGATGCCTAGGAGAGTCTGTGATAATGGGAACATGGCACTAGAAAAGAAATGTGGAAGAAAACAAAAGAAATTCCTCAAGATATAGCAGAACACCCTCTCTAACTCTGTGTCTCCGAGAGGATGACACACATCTCATCCCATCCTGGTAGAAAGAAAGCCTTCCCAAACGCAAAGGTGCCCTGCTCTGGAGAGAGATGCTTAGAAGCCCAGAGAGTGGGTACTGGCCTGTATACAGAACCCAAAGCATCCTTGTACTGGCTAGCTTTGTGTCAACTTGACACAGCTGGAGTTATCACAGAGAAAGGAGCTTTAATTGGGGAAATGCCTCCAGGAGATCCAGCTGTAAGGCATTTTCTCAATTAGTGATGAAGGGGGGAGGTCCCCTTGTGGGTGGTGCCATCTCTGGGCTGGTAGTCTTGGTTCTATAAGAGAGCAGGCTGAGCAAGCCAGGGGAAGCAAGCCAGTAAAGAACATCCCTCCATGGCTTCTGCATCAGCTCCTGCTCCCTGACCCGCTTGAGTTCCAGTCCTGCATCCTTTGGTGATCAACAGCAGTATGGAAATGTAAGCCAAATAAACCCTTTCCTCCCCAACTTGCTTCTTGGTCATGNCGTTTGTGCAGGAATAGAAACCCTGACTAAGACAATCCTGCTCATTGTAAACAGTGGTAGTGACTGCCAATAGTGTTTGCTGAAGGCAAACAGCCCCAATAGCCAAGCTACGGCATTACTTGTATATCAGAATCAGATTCCAAGAGACAGTATACAGAACACATATTTCTTTAGCTGTTTTTGAGAAAAAGTTGGCTCAGCCTGGAATAATGCTCATGTTTACATGAATGAGAAATGAAATACACTTACAGCATCGTGCCACCCAAAGACGTATGGAGAGGTAATTTGAGGCCAGTTGGTGGTTCTTTAAGCAGGTTTATGGTCTAGAAAGTCTTTCTGAGGATTGTAGCTGAATACTGGTGCTGAGTGCATATGGAATTTCATCTCTGGTAGTAGCCAGCCCAGCAGTGTCACTCTGAGGAAAAGTGTGGCCAGTGTGTGCAGAAATGCACCGAGAACTGCACACAAAGGTTTGTTTTACTACTGAAGGATGTGAAGGGAATCTATATCCCACCAGTCTCTCGATTTAAAAGCTCTCCGAGTTCACACAATGACATGGGGGAACATCTTTTTTTTTCCTCCTATGTTTGCTTGATTCTGATGGGCAAGAATGGGAGCTTCAGATCCAAAGGCCTGCATTTCTGGGAGATTCTATTACCAAACCAGGTAGTCCTGTGTTAATTTATTTGATTTATGCCTCAATTCCTTATTGTAAAGTAGGGGCAACAAAAATGGAAAGTACTAACAGGCTCTCACACACCCCAAGGTGTGTGTGTGAAAGAAATGGAGAGAAAAACTCAGGATTAGTCAAGTGTCATAAAAGCTGGTACAGTTATTTATAGACTCTGCTGATGAGGTGTCTTTCCATATCTGCCCAGAAAATTACCCAGAGTACAATTCAAATGCTAACAGAATGAGGAAGAAATATTTGAAGTCTTTCTAGGAATTAGAACCCAGCATCCTGAGCAGTTTAAAAATACGCTGGGAACAATCTGCCACCCCCAAATGTGTGCCCACAGGAAGGCAAGAGCTTGCTGGGCCAGGCCCAAGAATGAAAGAACTTAACAATAACCTGCTTTTGTGTAAATGGAAGGAAATAGAATCATAATGAGTAATTGATAATTTAAAAAATTAAGAGCAACCAGAACACCCACCCCCACATTTCCTGAAGTTTCAATAAAGTCCTCATAAGGTCTCGTGTGCCCCATCCTAACCACCTACCTCTGTTCTCACCATTCTCCTTTCTAAGCTGGTACACTTTGGAGAAAATACAGAGCCCTCACTTCCCTTTCACAATTGATGGGACTGGGGATGGAACCCACCCAATAAAGCACTTGCCCAGCAATCGGAAAGCCCTGGACTTGACCAGAGTCACTGCATAAGACCTTGCTATGATCACAGCACTCTGGAGCTGTAGGCAGCTACATAGCAAGTCTGAAGCCAACCTGTGCAGCATGAGACCGTATCAAAACCATAGGGCTGGAGTGATGGCTCAGCTCTTCAGAGCTGATGGTGGCTCTTGCAGAGGACCTGGGGTCAATTCTCAGCACCCACATGGTGGCTCACAGCTACCAGTAACTCCAGGTTCAGAAGATCCAGTGCCCTTTTCTAGCTTTCATGGGCCCTTTACAAATTAGAAGCACAGGCATCCTTAAAGGCAAAACACCACAGTCATAGAATAAACCAAGCCAAGCCACGCCACGTCACGCCAGACCTGTACACTCACCCTAGCTCTCCCGCTCAACCCCTTCCTGACTTTTTCTCCTGGCACTGACAACTTCTAACACACCGAATACGTCATCTATTCGGTTTTCTGTTTCTCTACAACTAAGGGGACTGTGTGCTTTCTTTGCTACTGGGTTCCAGGTGCTTAGAGCAAAGCCTAGCTATCTGCGGGATGACTATCAGTGCAGGGCTGGGCGGGCTGGGCTCGCTGGACTCGCTGGGCTCCAGCTAAAGGCTCTCTAGCACAGTCCTTGCTGGGTATCTGAGTCTGAGGAGGCATGTCATACAGTTCTCTCAACAGAAGAGCCAGTGTGCCACCTACTTTGTCTGCTAACCTGGCGTCATCAGGCTACCTACATAGCGTAATGTTGGGAGGGGGTGCAACGGAGCTCTCGGTAGTCCTGTAAGCTGAACTGAATGAAGACTGCTGATTTTGTACTTTATAAAATGAAAGTAGTCAGTTGCTTAAAAATCTTTAGTTCCTTCCCCTTCCTCCAGGGAGTTTTAGATGGCATTAACATACATTTTACGATTGAAAATGGTTTGATAAAACCTTTTTCTTTTCCCTCAAAACATTTGTTATTAAATAGGTCTATGGATTATCTTTTCCTCTCATTTTTCTACATTTTTTTCAATAATCAGACATTGCTTTTAAAAAACAAAACAAAACAAAACAAAACAAAAAAACCCCACCTTTCCACCCATCTTTCTGCGCAGCTCCTTGAAAGGTGGGGAAACCTTTGTAAAGCTCCACCCTTCTACTCTTAGCTCCTGTCGGAGAAAGCCAATTGCTTGGGCAAGGGACAATCCCACTGACACGTGAGGAGGATTTGTGGCTAGGCAAGATTATCAGACAACTTTCATGGAAGGATCCAACACTATTTTCAAAACACTCTGTGGATCTGACTTTGTGATCCACTCAGGCTGACTCTGAAGAACACAACAATGCTCTCTTTGATAGCCACCGAACTTGTGTGTTCAGCTCACGTTAACAGCAAAAGAAACGGCACAGCCACTACCACTTAGAAGGTGTTTGGGACCAGAAGTTGC
Source organism: Mus pahari (assembly GCF_900095145.1). Classification (NCBI taxonomy): domain Eukaryota; kingdom Metazoa; phylum Chordata; class Mammalia; order Rodentia; family Muridae; genus Mus; species Mus pahari. The sequence goes on along the minus strand of NC_034594.1, from coordinate 2,586,878 downwards.
AGTGGGGTTTTGGAAAGCCCAGGCTGCGTGGGACTGTTTCATACAGACCGCAGATATTTGGAGCTGGTGCTTCTGATTAGCTTGGGCCGTGAAGTTTTCTGAAGGGAAAACATTTGAACATTACAATGAGTTCTTGAAACAGCACCATCTATCACATCCCCTCTAGATCCGCAGTTCTTGCCCAGTGGCTCGAGCCCCTTCCTTTGAGGTCCAATGGCTCTTTTACAGGGACCACCTGAGGCCGTCAGAAACACACATACTGCAATTCATAATAGCAAAATTATAGTTACGAAGTAGCAACGAAAATAAGTTTATGGCCTGGGGTCACCACCACATGAAAAGCCGGAAAGTTGAGAGCCATCATCCTGCATCCATAGAAACCATTTGGCTTTACTTGACTTATACTAAACTCAGAAGCTCAACTGGATGTGTTAAACCTGATTTGGTCAGTCCTCTTGGAGTTTTAAGATACCATGAACACGTCTTTCTATAAGAATCATGACACAACAAAACTCTCCACTTTAGATATGCTAGCAAGCTTATTGTTTGATTTTTTTTTTTCTAAACTTAACAAATCAGACACAGGAACTCTTGTGGAAAACCCACATGACCTTTATGAAGGATGGGTATTATGTTCCTGAAAGTTCTATATTGCTTTTTGTAATTCATTATTTTTCTATCTCAAAATAATATAGGCCAAATCAATTCAAAAATCCAAGATCTTTAATAAGATTGTAATGTAGCTAGGAATATCTATGCAATTATAATTCAAGTCTGCTGAGAAATCAGCTCCACATTTCTTCGAACGGTAGTTTGTTCTGCAGTAGACTTATTTTTGAAAGTTTTTATATCTTCCTAGTCTTATATAGATGTAGCGTTCAAAGGTTGGCAGTTGTCAGGCTAAACAAAACCCAGCTTTAGAATGAGCTCTGGGTCCAGGCAGTCCTTGTCAACTTTCTTTACATTATCAACACGACAAAAATCCATGTACAAAATCTGTTTAATGATTATTCACATAAGTAGGTTTATAGAGACAGAAAAAAAATCCCACACTTTTTCTTTAACCAAGCAAAACACAGTTCTAGCGTGAACAACAAGCTCTGAGAGTTCACTGAGTGGGACAACATCGCCCTCTGGAGGATGCAGGCAGAACTACAGAGCAGTAACCAAACAAATGGAGGGCGGCAGAAACAGGGCTCTGCATTCTATTTCAAGCTTCCAGCCCATGACTTACACTAGTGTTACTGAGAGACTTAAGAGCTGAAATTGTAACCATGACATCTTTAAGAATTTTAATATTAGTTTTATTAGAATTGGATATGGTGTTGGTGCAGCCTGTAATCCCAGCTCCTTGTCCAACTGCGACAGGAGAATCAATCCAGAGTTCCAGGCCAGCCTGGGATATACAGCGAGGTCCATCTCGAACAAAACAAACACCAAACAGCCTTCCCCAGCAAACAAAAGTCAGGATTCTGAAACGAGAAACAAGGCCCCCCCATGTATCCAGTGTATCCTCTGCTTGAACTAAGTAGGGCCTTATAACAACCCACAAGAATCTTATTCATGAGAAAGCGTAGATGACCGAGAGTGTAATCTTATCAAAGGCATTTACATATTAATGGGTTGAAAGTCTTAACTAAGAGAGACAACAACCAAGATTTCTAGTTTTGGAGAGCAAGATAACTGAACTATCTCCCTTATATCTTTTTAAACATTATGCTGATTTTGCAGGGTGGCCAACTCCATTGTAAAATCAAGAGGCACGCATACTCTTTACAGTTCTTGGTTGTTACTTTCAAACTAGCCTAGCCTTTACCATACTGATAGGCCCATTTCGATGACACTGTTTGAGGACTCTGAAGAGTTAAAAATCACCCATTTTGTGTATGCATTTGTAAAGGCATTTGCATTATTCCAATTAGATACTGGTGTTTTCAGGGAAGATCACAGTCCCCCACCTCAGTGCCCCCCCCCCAATATCTATTATACATACACTGTTGCTTGGTCTGGGTTGCACATCAATGGGAGAACTCTTTGTTAACATGTTGCAGGTCTCGGGTTCAAGTCCCAACTCCATAGAAATCACTTTCTTTTTTCTTTCTCATCAGTTCCCAAGTCGATAGTTAGCAATAGTTGTATAATTAAACTAGAAACCAAATGCCAGTATCTCTCATTTCTCATGGGTGTCACGGACCTGTGAGGGACAGAGTTCAGTTTCACCCGGGCTGAAGGACCATTGAACACCACAGGTCTCTGTCCACAAGACTCAGAATGCCACGCCTTTAGCCCTGCCACGTGGGAGGCAGAGACAGCTTGATTTCTATAGAGTTCTAGAGTTCAAGGTTAGCATGGTCTACATAAGGATTTCCAGGACAGCCTGGGTTATACAGTGAGATCTGATCTCATAATAATAATAATAATAATAATAAAATCTTTGTTCACAGACACCACCACAAGAACACCTTCCTCCTCCCTTTCCTCTCTTGCTTCCTACCAACTTTTACAAGAATACAGTCTTTGAATCCATAACAACAGAATTTCTAACACTTTCAGGTTCCCATTTTAAATAGAGCCTCACTTGAGCAGTTACACATACACACCCTAACCAGCCTTTGCTAAGTTCAAACCAGTTCAGTTTGCTAACATTCCTTGGCATGAACTTGACCTAGACAATCAGAACCTTGGGTCACTTGGCTACCACAGGCGTTCATCTTGACCATGAATGAACAAGAACCCCATCTAGTAGAACAGTGCAGGAGACCATGCTTTCTTCATTTGAAAGCAGTAGGGACACTTCTGCTGACCCTCTCACACAGATTAATAGTTAATTGACAAGTCACTCTAGCTTTTTGGGATTCCTTTTTTCTTCTTGTCCCAAGAACACAAAACAGAAAGTTCCATGTGTGCAAATATTAAAATAAAAGAGTTTAGACATTCCCATGTATAAGGCACAAAATTCACAAGTCACTCACACACACACACACACACACACACACACACACACACTAGAAAACAAAGGTTTTAAGACTAGCCAGAGGAGGTTCGTTAAAGTGGAGTTGGAAACTTAGCTTCCTTTTTCAGTGCACAGGGACCTTGTACTGATAGGAAGTGCAGCCTGTGTGTAGAGGGCACCTCAGCCCTTCCTCTACCACAGCCTCCTACACTGGATTCATGCAGAAGACAGCCTCGGGGAGAGCTGTGTGGCGGCAGGGAATGTCTCAGCTGAAAGCACCACTCCCCTCACTTCAGGGGCTGGCAGCAATAGCACAAACAGTGCCTTCGGCCACAGGGTGCCTCGTTCTTACTCAACAGACCTTCCGGGGCCAACAACGGGGAGCACACATTCACCCCTCCTAGGACCCATTTTAAGGTTTCTTCTCAAGTCGGAGGTGGAACTGCCTGTCTGAGGAGCCTGAACTGGGGTAGCTGGATTGGTCCTTCATGGGGCAGCATCTAACAGAAACTTGAACCTTGGATCTTAGGATCCTCTTGAAATAGTCGGCTTTCTTGAAGACTTTAGAACCATGCTTTTAAAGGACTCTGTTCAAACCTTCAGACAATCAGTCTCCTGACCTGCAAGACAACCCTAAGTGGCTTCCAGTTAATACTGCAGTCCTCAGATGTAGACTACAAGGGTCCCTTGGGCAGCAAACAGGCAAGGACAGCCGTGCTTGCTGGCTGGGTCTCCCGGCAGCTCTTGGCACTGTTAAATCTGTAGGTGCTTCTGTATTCCATGGGAATCAGCTTCCTGAATGGTCATATGGCTCCAAGCATTTCCTGGAAGTGTAACAGCCGCTTTGGGATTATGTTACCATGCAGACTAGGGGGGAGAACAGTAGCACTTCAGGCAAATTGGCCAGCTTAGTTGGTTATCCTGAGAGAAGAACCAGTGGTTGAGACCAGGAATCATAAATTGAATGGTCCATTTTATCTAAGAGTTTCAAGGAATCTTCTTGAAGATTCTGGCTTTTTCCCACCCAAAACAATCTGAAATCCTGATAAGACAGAGTCCGTGGGTCAGTTTACCCAGACACCAAGCCCAGCAGCGGAGGGTGGCTGTTCTGTTAGGGTGAAGTTACTTGGTAGTCCAGTTTAATTATCTGTCTAGTTTCAGGACTACTCTTTGGAAGCCACGACCAGAATTCTGCTCATTGCTCATGGGTGAAGATGGTTCTCCTTAGTTTGGGGTCTCATGAATCTCAGCCAAGACCTCTCCCCAAACAAGGCTGTCACCCAGACAGAAAGGGAACGCGCTGTTTTAAAACTCTCAAATGGCCTGCATTTGAAATTCCATAGCCATAACATGCCTTTGAAAATGCATAATAATTTTTTGAGATAGGGTATCATGTATCAAAGGCTAGCCTTGAACTCACTATATGTCAGAGGGTGACCTAGAATTTCTGATCTTCCTGCCTCTGCCTCCTTGAATGCTACTATGCTGGCTTTGGTGGCCCTGGGAAATCAAACCCTTGGCTTCCTGCATGCTGTATAAGCACTCTCTACCAATTGGGTTTCATCCTCAGCCCGTAATACATATTAATTTAGAAAAAAAATCAAAAGTCAACTGAAAAATAAAAAGTCAACTTCTATTATTAGGTCAAGTTTTCTCCAAGTCACAGTAGCCCACCTCCACACCTTTCCTCATTTGAAGGACCTCAGGAATCTTTCTTAATCAGTCTGTCCTTGACCTTGTTTCTCAGGAGGGAGGCGGTGGCCGCACTGCAGGCAGCTAAAAAGAAAAAGGAGAGACAGGCGCTGTAGACAGACAGGGGACCGTGGCGCTGGAAGAAGATCTCATGGCGTCCCTGGTAGTCCAGAAGAATGGCCTCCAGCTGGGAGAGCGTGCAGACGGACAGGAAGGCGTGGAAGATTTGATGTCCGTGGCCCACAATGTCACAGGAACCGGGGAAGTACTTCTCTGGGACAGGGCACGAGAAGAAGTATGCGCTGACGAGGAAGAAGAGGATCTGGAGGGTGTGGTACCAGGCCGCCTGCTCCTGGCAACCGGCCAGGTGGCAGAGAGCCACGCGGTGTGCCACTGGGCTGATGTCTAGGACAAAGGCCAGCCCTGCTGGTACCACTTGACAGATCTTCCGCATAACTGGATAAGGCCGTCGGTAGCGATACTTGGCATAGCAACAGCCAGCGCAGGAGAGCCAGCCACAGAAAGCAGCGGCCGGCAGGAAGAAAAGCCAGAACCGCTCATACCAGGCCTGGTCGGAGCTATAGAAGAAGTGAGCCAGTGCGCTGCCATACTGGTAGACGCTGACCCCGACGTAGTCCACGAAGTAGAAAGTGTAGTGGGACAGCTCTGATTTGGACTGCAGCAGGTGGGCCAAGAGGCTGCAGGTGAGGTAAGTGATGGACGACAGGATAAAGAGCAGCAGGGGGAGGGTGTGGGGAGAGGCCCACTGCAATGCTCCTGCCTCCACAAAGGCCCAGAATCGCAAAAGGACCGCCAGGGCCGCCAGCAAGTGGGTCCAGACGTTGACCACCTCGTTGTGCTTCTGAAAGAGGCTGAAGAAGTAGTAACGCCACTCGTGCCCCGTGGGCCGGTAGCCCGTGTGGATGTACGGCTCCCTAAAGAGCTGGGGCACGTCGGTTTCTGGGACGGTGCACGGCATCTTGGGAAGCCCTTCTTCCAGAATCTTGGGCAGCCGGCGCAGCTGCTGCCCGCTCACCGACAGGGTGCTCAGGCGCTCCAGGATGGCGGTCGTCATGACAGCGGTGGCCCTGGGCTCCGCGGGGCTCAGTTGGACAACCTGAAAGAAAGAGAGGAAAACTGAGAGACAAATGTAGCTAAGGTGGCCAAGGAACTCTGTCTTTTCATAATGGACCACGGCTTGCTCAGATAACCCTGGGAAGCACGGAAATCTGAATGGGTTCTCTGGGTCTCATTTTCTTTATCTGTACTGCGGAGTTGCAGCATCCTCCGTCACTGTGGCAACATTCAGACTCCTTGGTTACTGGTCTCTACAGTGTGAGGGAGAGGCATCTCTTGTATAGTCTCCCCTGATTTAGGAGTAAGATCTAATGATACCTAGAAAGTAAAGACCACTACACTTCCTAGTTACTTCTTAAATATAATCAATCAGTTGTCCTTGGATTATTAAGTGGGTTAAAATAAAAGAATAACTTTCAGTTGGGAATGATGGCATATGCCTATAATCCCGGACTTTGAAGGCTGTCAGTTGGAGGGAAGCCTGAATTCCACAGTTCAAGACCACCGGTGCTATAGGTAGCAGTGTCTTATCAATAAATAAATCAATAAATAAAAGACTGACAGATAACTAGGGAGTTTGAGGCAGCCTTGCCTACAAAGTGAGTTCCAGGACAGCCAGGGCTGTTACACAGAGTAATAACCCTGTCTTGAAAAGCCAAAAGTAAATAAATAAATAAACAAACACACACACACAAATAAACATGGTATCTATTTCTTCAGCACCCACCTAGTCTGAAACTACTCACTAATCTTCCTGGAAACTTCAAAATCTAAGGCAAGTAATTGGCCAACACTGAAGTTAAAGGCAGATTATTTGTCGGTGAGATTTGCAAAGAGCAGTGCACACTGTGGAACATCTGGGCAGTGTGAAGCCATCATCTCTGAAAAGCAAACGTGCTGGGCATGCTGGTGCCCATCTGCAGAGCCTCTTCCTGGTCCAGGCCTGTTACTGCAGTGAGGCCTAAGTGGGTCAGCCACAGAAGCCCAGGCGCACCGAGCCCTCTGCTGGCTGACTGTGGAAACACAGCTTTTTCTTTCTCTTTTAAGATGAATGTATTCTGCTAAGCATTTTCTTCTTTTATTTAAAACGAAAACATTTAATTTGCTTTTTCAGTGTGTGTGCGTGCCCGTGTGTGTGTGTGTGTGTGTGTGTATACGCGTGTGCGTGTGTGTATGTGTGTGTGTGTGTGTGTGTGTGTGTGTGTGTGTGCGCACACACGCATATACTTGGGTGCCATGGCACAAGGGTAGTAATCAGAGGACAAGTGGAGGAGTTAACTTTCTCCCTCTTTCTGTTTCATAGGTTTCTGGGATCAAATCCATGTTGTCAGGTTTGTAGTAAGGGGTCTTTACCAGCTAAACCCTCTCAACACCCTTTTTCAAGGTCATTTTCTTAGTTCTATACTCTCTACCTGACCAAGTCTGTAATGCCTAATATTCTTTTTATTAGATATTTTATTTACATTTCAAATGCTATCCCGAAAGTTCCCTATACCCTCCCCCCGAC
>NC_034594.1:2555209-2576241 GCF_900095145.1 Mus pahari | reverse complement strand
GCTTGTTCCTCCTGTGATTCTGTTAGCCTCTGTCAGCAGTCCTGGGAGTCCAGCTCTCTCCTGAGTCTCAGTGGTCAGATTACTCTCTGCAGGCAAGCTCTCCTCTTGTAGGGAAGGTGCCCAGAGGTCTGGCATTCAGACCTGAATCCTGGCTGAAGATGTAGGCCCAAAACAGGGCCTGTCCCAGAAGATGTGTTGCCTCTGCAGTTTATTCACTCACCTGCACAGACTAGTCTCTGAGGGACCCTGGACACATGGCTCTCTCACCTGCTCTGGTGGACAGAGCCTTCCCGGGTGGCCACCTTTCCTCTGGCGGGGAAGGTGCCCAGATGTCTGGAGCCCGAAACAGGGTCTGTCCCAGAAGCTTTGTTGCTTCTGTCTGTCCCAGAAGCTGTGTAACTTCTGTAGTCCACACTCTCACCAGTGCAGATTGGAGCCTGGGCGACCCGGAGTAAAGATGGCTCCCTTACCAGCTCAGGCAGCGAGAGCCCTCCCAGGTGGACACCTCTCCTCTGGCAGGGAAGGTGCCCGTATGTCTGGAGCCAGAAACGGTTCTGTCCCAGATACCCTCTCACCAGAGGCTGGGTGACCCAGAGCAAAGATGGCTCCCTTCAATGCCTAATATTCTTATCTTTAACACCTGTGTCAAGCCTTCATCCAACAGAGAAACTAAACGCATGGCCTAAATATAACTAAAATCTGACAGCAGAGACTGCTCTATTTTTCATTAACTGGTGCTCAGGGAAGCAAGTAGCTTGGGCTTTGCCTCTCCTGGATAACTATGTCCATAGGTGATGAATTTCAGGCCTCTGAAATGCTTGCATTATACTTAGGATTTCTAGGTGGTGACCAGCTACACTCTCTTCTGTGCTCCACTGGAATCAGGAGATATAACAAGAGTTATATCAAAAAATTGATGGACTTTCATGTGTATTCACTGAGTAAAATCCATTTTTAACACACAGGCATCTTCTGTGTCTTTTATTTTCTAAGCTTTTTTTTTCCCTGAAGAAACTTAAATTCTTGCTTACCTAAATGGACCCTTTCTTTCAAAGGTCCTCAACTAAAGGGGATGCAAGCACTGCTTAGAAAGTATAGTCTCTCAACTTCCCATTTTTTTAATACAGAAAGAAAAATATCTAGTAAGGATTAAAAAAAAAAAAAGGTCATGAACAAAAAGAATAAAAATGTAAAAGAAGTTGAGGACAACCTGGAGCCACGCCCTGGTTTGGCTGTTTCCTGAATGGCCAGTTAGAACTTTACATGTTTCAGTCTCTTCTTCTATAAAGTGAAGGTAAGAACTTTACCTGCTGTGTACATTGTTGTGGTGTCTAAGTTGCCTGGTGTGAAACGGTGATCAGTGAGTGTCTAAGTGGTCCCTGGGTTGGGCTCTGTGTTAGGCAATAAGTTCTAGGTGGTAGGAATACAATGACCAAAAAGGGAGGCTACTTGCCTTTGTAGAGATTAGCGTCTGTAGTGTTCCATAAAGAGACGTGTAGTGGGATTATGACAGAGGTGCAGGCCACGCTCCAGCTGAGGTGCGAGATGAACCACGGGGTTTCTGCAAACAAGCAGGGAGCTAGAGCTGGCAGAGAAGCTACTTCAAGTGCATCAGTCAGGACCTGAGGAACTCCTGAGAAAGCAAACAGGCAGAGCACAGATAGTTTACTTTATGAAATTATTTTATTTCATGAGTATGTGTGTTTTAGTTGATGTTTTGCTTGCATGCACCACACATGCGCCTGACTCCAGTGGAGCTCAGAAGAGAGTGTGGCTCCCCTGGAACTGGACTAACAAATGGGTAAAACCTAAGAATTAAACCCGAGTCCTCTACAAGACTGACAGGCACTCTAACCAATGAACTATCTCTTCGACACCTCTGCTTTTGTTGTTGTTTGTGTTGTTGTTATGAGACAGGCTAAGGCTAGCCTTTAACACATGAAACTCCCACTTCAGCCTCAAGTAAATAGTTCTACCATATCCTGCAACTCAAAAAACTTTTGTTTAGTCACAAACCTAGAATGCAATCTCTGAGTGAACTCCTCTGTGTGACACTGGCAGAGAGACCTGAGTTCCAGTCCTGAACACTGATGCCACAGGACATATGCCTCTAGCCTGAAATCTCTCATCTATGAAATAGTTAATGAGGAGCTGTCTCACACACTGAAGTGAGAGCTAGAATACAGGAAGCTTGGAAAGTAGTTAACAAGATGCTTGGTTCTAAACCCGAAAATGTACTCATTGTTATTATTGCCACAAGCATGGTGGCTTGTGTGTGCCTTATTCTTCTATCATGGCATTCATCAACCTGTGCCAAGACAGCCACTTATCCAGCACCCATCAAACAGGAGCACATGTGCACATGTGTGCACACACATACACACAAAACCATAGTATCTCGCCAGGAACAGACTCTGAACTAAGGTTCAACATAGAAATTGAAGGCACCAAAAGAAAAACAACAAGGAATACAGAAAGAGAAACACAGAAAAAGACAAAATAGAAGGAAGTAATATTAGGATATCATCATTTGTCTAAAAGTAGAAGGAGGGAGGGAGGGGGGAGAGAAGGGGGAGAGACAGAGAGAGAGCGCTACTTGGTGTCTCTATCACTGATTGTCCAGAGGGGGGAGAGAAGGGGAGAGACAGAGAGCGCACTACTTGGTGTCTTTATCACTGATTGTCCAGTGCCTGGCTTCTGCTGCTAAGCTTGAGGGCATCTACAGGGGTGAACCTGGGAGACAGAGTGACCTTTCAAATATGTCCCGCTGCCATTAGCAACATCTTTTCTGGAGATGCTGGTTTTTATGGAACTCTGCTGTGCATACCCAGGTTCCTGTTATCTCTCTTGTAAAGTAGGTAAGGGCATTATTTAAGAGCTTGCTGCTTTTTTCAAAGGACCTGAGTTTGGCTCCCAGTCGCCACCTCAGGCCACTCATAACTACCTGTGATACCAGTTCCAAGGGATCTAGTGACCTCCTTTGGCCTCTGTGGCCACCGGCGCATGTGCAGCACACACACACACACACACACACACACACACACACACACACACACACATAAATAAAAATAAATCTTTTTTAAAAAGAAATGAAATTACTACCATTCCAGTTTTATGGTTAGGAGACACTGAGGGTAGGAAGCCGTGCAGAAAGACACTGGGCAGTAGGCTCCATTCAGATACAGCAATAGGACATTTTCCATAGTGTTGGGAAATTCATACCAACCACATACAGTTCTGTATCCAGAGGTAAATGATACAGTAATTTGCAAATTCACCCTTCTCACATTCCTATCCTCTGGGATGGGATATCTATCAGTGGGTCCCTATAACCAAATGACAAAAGAATTTCTAAAGACTTAAACTTTAGGGTTAGGTTAATGGATGGAATGAAGCATAATTCAGTTCTGGGAATTAGTGGTTATCAGTCTGCTCTGAGAGAAGATGGTGTGCGATGCTGCTCACATGCTGGTCTTCAAAGAGCTATGGCTGCTGAGCCTGTTATTACAGCTCCCCCAATCTTCCTGCTGCTCACGCCCTTTCTGACTGCATGCTGAATTTCTACTAACATTGGGTATTTCTACTTTGCTCTCACAGAAAAACCAACCAGGAAGAGGTCTGTGGAACTAAGAAGCAGAAAGGGGAAAGACTGAGCTGAAGAGATGCCCAACAGCTAAGAGCACTGACTGCTCCTCCAGAGGTCCTGAGTTCAGTTCTCAGCAACTACATGTTGGCTCACAACCATCTGTAATGGGATCTGATGCCCTCTTCTGGTGTGTCTGAAGACAGCTGCAGTGTACTCATATACATAAAATTAATTATTTAGAAGAATGAAAAGAAAGGGGTAAAACCGAAGGAATATTAACTTTAACTTCAAAGGAACACACACACACACACACACACACACACACGCCCATGTACCCATGCACACACACACACACACATGCACACACACACACACACACCCATGTACCCATGCACACACACACACATGCACACACACACACACACACACCCATGTACCCATGCACACACACACACACACACACACACACACAGCAAAATCACCATTTCCTTTGCAAATTGGATGTTTAAAACGCAGCCACCTCAGTTGTTGAATCTCCTTCATAACTCTGTGTTGTGTACCTGCAAGTGAATCCTGGTTATTCAGCAATAAAACTGCCATTATCCAACCCTGAACATCATTTCTTAAATGGCCCAACAATTTGGGGGCTGTAAAGATCTAATCTTTCTAAAGACAAAAGGCTTACGTTTTCCTTTGGGGGTCCATGGGTATGAAATGCTAAACCTGTCAGAAAGAGAGGGGACTACTTCACTGTTCTTTCCAAAGTAACTACCTCTTCATCTGACAGGAAACCCTCCCTTTGAGAGAAATCAACAAAACCACAGTCATAACGGACACCCCATGCTGTTTATTAAAAAACCACTAACTCCTTATCATTGCCTACAAGGAAGCTGATTGCAAGATGGAAGCGTGACATCACTGCCTTCGCGGTAGATCTTTCACCTTTACTTTGGGACAGCCTGAGTCTGTATATGCATATTAACCACTCTGTCTCATATTCCCAACCTGTCTCATCTTCTTTCGTGGTTGAAGTTCAGGAGCAAGTCACTGTCCTAAACCTGCAGTTACCTTTAATTCTAGGACAGCCAAAAGGACTTGATGGGACCGACCACCCTCTTAACCTAAAGGAATTATCCAGGATATAACAGGTCATCATATCACACTGAAGTCTAGATTGATCCCTTCAAGAAATAAGGACTTCTTCTTTAGTGACTTGAAGACCATCTTGGGAGTTCCTAGACTCACTAGTCTGTTCCTCTTCCCAGTGTGTTGAGTAAATCTCCCCTCTCTCTCTTTTCACCATCACTTGAGACTTTACTTGTCATATTGGATAGGCCAGTAAACCCAACTCATCATGGATGCTGGAACTCACACTTTAGCGCTTATACTCCAGTTATATAGTCATGGCAATGAGTTATAATTCTTATTAACACTAAATTCCTAAGACACTTCTCATGGAGCCTTGATATTCTTACCCAATAGTCTTTATTTTCATTGAGCCAGAGTGGACATTGCTTGTAGAAGGAAGGCTCTAAAGACCAGCTATAAAGTTTGAGTCCATTTTGAATCTTGACCTCTCAGTATTGATACAGGTACAGTACATTCCACATTCCTAGTGACTGTTCTGAGCAAAGACCCATCTCTCACTCCTGACTTCTCCCTTACATACTCCTTCCTATGATGAAGTTAGCAGCCAACCAAGATACCACTTCAGAATGAAATCCCTTACAGACTTACTCGGCTGCCTTCTTCCCTCTGGACAACTGCATGTTCAATCCTCAAGACGCCTCTTCAAACAGATAAACTCAAGTCAGCCACTTTGTTCAAGGAGAACTTCCCTATAACAGCAAATAGCCTGCTCCAGACTCCAGACCACAGAGAAAGATTAAAATTAGACCCTTTTCCTCAAAAGACTTATTCTAAAGAGAATTCTCCAGCCCAAATCACTAGTTAGCCCAAAATCAAGTGTAGAGTGGAGTGAAGCCCAAACAAATCTCTATGGAACAGACTAGTGTAGGCCAGTCATGAGGAACATGGAGGTATTAGGTCTAGAAGGATACAAAGGAACAAAATATGAATGGAGGGATGCTCTGGCTTCTTGGTGGGCCCACAGCAGGGGGACTATTTGGGAGTAATATAAGAGAGAATGGGGTAAGTGCAGAGGCATCAGTGAGAGATGAGGTTCAATATTATAGAAGGAAAATGGGGGATGTGCCAGGAGGGATGGCACGGGCTAACAGACCCAGGCAGCACCTGGAAAGCAGAGGGGTTGAGGGTTCGAGGACATACTTGACCACATTGTGAGACGTTGTCTCAAGACAACCAAAACAGCAACAGAAGTAAATGCAGGACGGAAGCAGCACTGTTCCCTTTCAGCAGGTTCCAATGCTTATCTCCCCTGAGTATGAAAGATTCCCAGTGTCACCCTCGGTTCTTTTCTCTTACCATCCCTCTCAACTATGGGAGCCCCAGAAGCTACCTTGACCATCTTCATCCCTCCTCCCACCCCGATTCTTTTTCCAGGCCCTTCAGCTACTATCTAGACCAGAAGATTCCCAAATATTCCTTTGGCCAGAGCGTCCCTGAGATTAGGGTTTTTAATAACCAACTGCTCTAAAAGTGTCCAGCTGAATGTGGCATAGGCAGTTCAAAGTCACCATCTTCAAACATCTTCAGTCCAAACTTGCTCCTTCCCTTGCATCTCAGGACATCCAGGCCTACTGGCTTCAGCACATCATCTCTAGAATCCATGTGCTTTTTTCATTTATGCTTCTTCTCTTTAACTCACAACTCTAACAATAACTTCCACTATAGCAACATCAGCCCCATGAGTATCCTTTCTTCTGTTAGTAAACCTCCCCTGCCTCACACCCTCAACCTTCAGTATGGTCTCCATCTACTTCCTGGTGATAGTTAAAATGGAACTCTGTCATCTTGTTCCTCCACAAATGCCCACTTGCTTACAATGCAAACTCTATGCCTTGTCTTTCAGCCTGGGTCTTTCTCTGTAGAAACCCTTTACCCCCTGAGGCCACACAATGTCAATGGCCCGGAGCCTGGGTCGCAGCAATGAATCTTCTTCTACAGTGTCCAGCAGTCTCCATCTCCATCTCCCATAGTTGCTTCCACGCTTACAACCTTACTGTGTTCTAACCATTCCACTCCAGCTCACTCTCTAAGAAAAAGCCATTCCTCATCAGGTGGGCCGAGTTAGAGCTTTGCCTAGTTCTTGTAGTATCCAGTTTTGCTTTCTCTACTCACTTCTCCCCTGCACATGGTCATTGGTGTACTCCACCCACGTCCTCATGAGTCACCAGATAGTTCAAGACAGGGACTGGCTTTGCAGAAGTTACCATATTTAAAATAGTATCTAGCATATGGAAGATGCTTAATGACTATTGACTGAATAGCTCTGAAAGGGGGAGGGAAGAACTATTGAGTTGTTAGTCAAGAAGACTGGTTGTCAGGGTTTGTCAGGCTCAGCTAAGACACTGAACTCCTCAGTGTGACTGCCAAAAGATGTAGGTAAGAGGAGGTGAATTCCGCTCTAGCCAAGCCTCAGGAAAATAAGAAATAATAGTAAGGTGGGCAGAAGTGAGGGGTACTTTGGAAAGATAAAATATACACATTAATGTTCTGGTGACATTTGGAACAAAGAAGCCACCACTTAGCATGACAGGCACTGCTTTTGCTGAGAAGCCTCTACAATTCAGCTCTGTACTTGGCTCACAAGGTAAGTAACCGAAGAATACCAACCAATGGATCTGCCTCTGGCTTGTTCCTATCTCCTTTAGGCATTTACAACCAGTTCCTAAGACTCCATCAGGCTGGAGAGATGGCTCAGCGGTTAAGAGCACTGACTGCTCTTCCAGAGGTCCTGAGTTCAGTTCCCAGCCTCCACAACCATCTATAATGGGGATCTGATGCCCTCTTCTGGTGTGTCTGAAGACAGTAACAGTGTACCCAAATACATAAAATAAATAAATTTTAAAAAACAAAACAAACAAACACACACACACACACACACACACACACACATACACACACACTCCCTCAGGTGCCCTAGACGTCACTTTGGATTCCAGAATTTCGAAGACAAGTCACCCTATCATCTTACAGAATGAAGGATCATCTTACAGAAGTGGCTAGCTTATTCCCTCAAAATATAAGGATGTCTTTAAGCCATCCTATAGAACCAGGCAGGGGTCAGCCAGACCTGTTTACCTAAGCTATTTACTTATGCACAGTTCCTGTTTCCTGGCTGATTCTTAGAGTAAAGCTACCATGACCCTTTGGAAGATAAGTCACTGAACACCTTTATCCGTGCTCCCAGGGTGGCCCCATTGGTTAAATTCTTCATCTGCCTTTGACCACCAAGCATCTCTTTAATAGGCACACCAAAATAGGTGGTTGCACCCCATCAGTTAGAATTCCTGGAGCTGAGCCTTTTGCCCCCAACTCTTATAACATATTCACACCCATACCCCTCACCATCACCGCTGTCTCCCTGTGTCTGTGGGTTCTGCATCCAGAGTCCAGTGATTATAGATTAAAAATATCTCTGGACCGTGGCGGCACATCCATATCCGAGCACTTGGGAGGCAGAGGCAGGCAAATCTCTGTGAGTTCAAGGCTAGCCTGGTCTACAGAGTGAGTTCTAGGACTGCCAGGGCTACACAGAGAAATCCTGTCTGGAGAAACCCAAAGCACAAACAAAAAAATCTTAATAATAATATGCTAAATATAGCATGTGTACCATGAACTCATTTAATATCAAAAATAAAAATTATAAAATGTTATATAACATATCTATGTCTTGTAAGGCTCCATGCTGAAAGTTTTATACTAAGAAATTCTTAAATTATTCAGAATAAAAATGTAAAATGAAGGCAAAACAGAAAAATAAAAGTAGATTAAATGTTTTTAAAAAAAATATCACAGGCTGGGTGTGGTGGCACACACTGTACCTCAGATTCTTGGAGGCTGAAGCAGAAAGACCTTTGTGAACTTGAAGCCTGATTTAGTTCCTGAGTTTCTGGCCAACCAGGGCCATCCAATGAGACCCAGTCTCAAGCAAGTAACAAACAAGTCACAATACTAAACAAAGTACTTTTTAAAAGGATAAATGTATCACTGTTGTTTCCAATTTTAGTATATTTTATATGTATGGGTATTTTGCATACATATATGTCTGTGTGCCACGTGTGTACCTAGTGCCCTTGGAGACCACAAGAGAGTATTGGATCTCCTGGAATTAAGGTTATAGATAGCGGTAAGCTGCCATGTATGTGCTGGGAACTGAACCTGCATCCTTTGAAAGTACAGCCAGTGCTATTAGGCACTGAGCCCTCTTTCTAGTCCCTAAACTTAAGGCTTGGTTTTGGTTATCTAGTTTAGACTGATGACAAATACATGAATACCTTTCCTTTTTAGTAAAGATAAAATGACAAGTTTCTGGTGGTGGTTGTAATCCTGTGAAAACAGTTAAAATACATGTACCTGATGACACAGAGGACAATCCAACTGGCTCCCTCCCATTGTAAACTCACGCCTTGCTTGTGTGGTCCTGAGGATGGATAAAGATTTCTCCCAGCCTGGAAACATCAGCTCTCACAGACTGAGTTCACAGTGCTAACCATGAGACTTGCCGGGAGCCACCATCCCGCCAGGGTCCTCTGCAAAAGCGGCAAACATACTCTTAACAACTGATTCATTGTGGCCAGATTTACAAAACTGATGCACTGAGCCATCCCAGCCTAAAGATGCTAGCGGAAAGCAGGCCAACACAGTACACATGTATGAAAACGCCATAATGAACCTCCTACCGCATATAAATAATGCATGCTAACAAAAACGAAAGCAAAAAACAGTTACTGAATTCTGCTACTAAGATTCCATGCAATCCCAAAAAGCCTCTCCCAGATCAACAAAGAAGAAAATCAAGTAGACGCCATATTTGGGAAACTGAGATAGCGTGGGATGAAAGACATTTTAACTGTTAACCACCAAGACACCCTCCAAAGCAATGGTGTTCCTTGGCCCATTCCAAAAATTCCACACAACCGTACCACAAACTCGGACTTGCCAATTGCATGGGATGACGCGGGTGAGAAGAGAAGTTCCAGCTGTCAGTATGGCTCTACTGCTAACCATGAGACTTGCTGTGAGCCACCATCCCTCCATGTCTCAGCATCCCAGTCCATATAAGCTCAGCTACAGTAGGATTTTAGAATTCACCCGGGCTATATCTTGCTCATACTGAAATCATCAACAAACAGATCCTGTGACATTACCCCATGCCATTATGTGCAGGATGCACAGATGGCAGGAAGGTGGCCCTGCTGGTTGCTGGGCAAAGAGCAGAAGAGCAAATACTCTCGATAGAGGTCAAAAGAAATGCTTCCAGAATCCCCAGGTCAGCCTTGTACATCACTGCATAACAACAGGGTCTGAGGAGCACTGTCAGCTAACACAACAGCATGGGCTCAATTCGAATTGGAGACTTGCCCCCCACCCCCAGGGAGCCTTGAAAACCGAGACAGAGCTAGGCGCAGACTTGGGCGCTTCAAGAACCCTCAGTCATCTATCAAGCAAGAGACTTCTGGGCTCTCCCGGATCTTTGTGACGTCTGCCAAGAATCATATCGTTGTTTATAATGTCATATTTTAAGGCTTAGTGTTACTGACCAAATACTATTATTAGCCGAGATAATTTTAGCTTGGATTCACCAACAATCAGTGCATGTTTCCCTTATATTTGAGAAAACCCAACAAATAGTATCCAAAAATGGAAGACTAGACTGAATAAATTACAAGTCTATGCAATATTTATTACATCTCATTTCTGGAAATACAGGAGGATTGTACATCCCCGTTTCTCTTGGAGCATCCCTGCACTTTGAACAGTGACTACAAGTACATCATGCAAGCACAGAAAAGACTTGTTAAATAAGTAAATGAAAGGCATTACTACAAGGAAGAAATAAAAGTGTGTCCTATTTTTGCAAACACAGAAGTGTGACACAGAAAACATACCTGTGCGTAGAATTAATGCAGCTCTGATATCACCAGGTGCTGGGATTTCAGGAAATCTACTTTTCTTCTTAGGTAAATATAATCATTATGGGATTTCTCAACATTTACCTGTATAATTGGAAAACTAGGACTATTTCAATTTGGGAAACAAGAATGTTTGACAAAAATATCTCAAGATTGGCAAGGCGTGATTAATTAATGAAATGAACACTAGCAATTAAAGTACCACCCTTCAAAAAGCACCTCAACATTTTAATAGAATATATACAGTTTGTCTGTGGGGTTTGAACTTGTCTGGTTAGCATGCTAACGAGGCTGTTTAGAATAACCTGACCACGTCTGATTTGACAGAAGCCAGTGGTAGGGAAAAAGCAGCAGGTCTACTTATTCCAGGACACTGGGGAGTCTCTCTGAGTGTCGTGTGGGATTTCTGGCTGGAGGCATAGGCATTAAGGTTTTGTTGTCTTTGTTTGAAGATGCTGTTTTAAAGTTGATTTTATTTTATTTTGCTGATAAACCCCAGCTCTGTAACTTATACCTGGAATGTTCGGATTGGTGCAACCAGCAGCAGTGGGACTGGTCCTTCTCTTTTCAGTTGTTTCTCATATTAAAGAAAAGTAGATAAAGAAAAATCGCATGCTCCACACCCCAAGCTACATCTGTCTCATATTGACAGGGAGGTTCGTCATCTTCTAGGCCTTCTGAGCCGTCCTGTATGACTCTGTATGTAATGAGAGTGAGAGGAAAAAGGAAAGGCCCTCCAGCGCTTTGTGCTATCCTGCTTTGCCACCCACATCTCAGCTAATGCTACTTGAGCAGGTGCTCTCCTCAAAAGGCATCTCTGTGTACACAGAATGCATCTACCTCACATGACACGCAGCATCTGTGTCACAGGGAGGGAAAAGTCAGAGGAGCTGGGGACAACTCAGTAGAGCGCACTGACCACTCTAAAGCCAATCAGCTAGGTGGCCTGCTGGCTAACGAGGCTCATCTGTTCTTTCTAGACTGCTTGCTTGAGTCAGGGTAAGCCCTGCTGTCTGAAACACCTGCTAATTAAAGGCTAGGGACAAGGAGTCTCCATAGACTTCCCTCTCCAACAAAGCGACTGGCTTCACTGGGTGTGGTTTGGCTGCAGTTATGCACCCCCTTGGCTTGTTCTAGCTTCACAGGCAGTCGGCTTCCATGGAACCGCAAACCTTCCGGGACCTGGGTCATCCCAGGTGAACGGCACGGAGCTGCTCATCTCCACTCTATCTGGGGAATGTCCTTGCCTTCTTAGAGTGGAATTGGAACACCACACGGATGCATCTTCCTAGCAGCCGTATGCTTTACATTAACCCCTCTGCAGCTCATGGGCTACACACTTCAAAGGGTCCCCAGATCTGGCCTACTTATTTGCTATAAATTCGATCAAATCACTTGATTCTCGGATTCTCCTTAGATAACGTAGAGGAGGCTTTAGTTCAATTCTGAGTTACCAGGAAGCCGTCTTCTGGCAATTTCGATGGCTCTCCCTCTTAGAATGCTCACCTAACAGTTTCACATGCTATGGCCAGATGCACACATAATTTCACTACTGTGGTAGAGAGAGCTTTGTCCCTCCAGCCCAGGTTCTTTGAGACTGTAACATGGTCTTATTCCATGGTTGTAACTAGCAGAGAAAAGGGACCCCAGGATTCATCAATAGATAACAACTACTCAAAGACAAAATGAAAGAAGACGTCCTTTGCCTGCTTCTAACGACAGTCAATGCATAGGTGGCACACACCTACAATCCCAGCATTTAGAAAGATAAGGCAGGAAGGCTGTCATAAGTTCAAAGTCAGCCTGGCCTATTTAGTGAATTCAAGACTAACCTGGGTTATATGGTAAGACTCAGGCAGAGATAGCAAAAACAATGGTGGCTGGCAAGATGGCTTAGTGAGTAAAGGCACTTGCTGCCGAGCCTAAGCTCAATTCCTGGGGACTCACATGGTGAAAGGATGGAACCAGCTCTCAAACTTGTCCCTTTACTTTCACAGTGGCTCCATGACACACTCCTTCTCACACCCATGCAAAAGCAATGAATTTTTTTTTGGCAATGAAATCACAGTGTTTTACAACAGTAAACAGCACTTGCATGGGACACTGGAACCTGTGTCAGGCTCATCTACATGGTAGATAGCTATAACCATCCTTAAATTGCTGACTGAATTTCAGACCACCAGCCTGCTTTGACTCTTTCATCTTCTGTCACTGGTAATTTTGTGTCCCAAGAGGGCCTAATAAAGATTCAGGGATTGGAGATCTAGGCAAGGGGGGGGGGAGGCCAATAACGCCAGAGATGAGAGACAAGGGAAGGGTTGGGGACCTAATTTCTTATTCTTAATGCGCAGGGAAAGCCAGAACAGCCTGTCCTGGTTGCCTGTGCAAGCTACTCACTGCACACTGCCAATGTCACTGTGCCCCACTGTGCCCCACTGTGCCCCACTGTGCCCCACTGTGCCCCACTGTGTCTGCGAAGATCTGCTTCCTGCTTAAACTCAGGCTCTGAAAGAATCTCTCTGTGACACTGAGGACAACCTCAGACAGAACCAATCAAGTCCTGGCATTTCAGGTTGCCATAGCTTAATATCACAAACCAAAGGGGTTTTTAAACAGCAAATATTTATTTCTCACAGCTGTGAAGGTTTGAAGGCCAAGAACAAGGTACTAACAGGCTTACTGCCTGGTAAGTGACATACAGACAGCTCTCCTCTAGCTGGGCTCCGGCAGGGCACAAAAGCCAGCTTCCTTTTATTAGGTAATCAATGTCTTTTATTAGGCTATCAATGCCATTCAGCTCCTAACACCCTCATAGTGGGATAAGGATTTGAACACATGGATGTGGGGGAACACTTTAAGTCTATAACACCATAATGACTTGCTTGTTTTCCTTTACTTGGAAGTGGTGAGCCTCACCAAAATGCATAAGGAAGTTGTCCAAACATTTTTAATTTTAATTAATTATCTTGAGCTTGTTACACAAGCATACTATCACAAAAATGTCGCTTCATCATAGTTTGAGGCACTTGACTGATAATAAGTGAGAGCCAGAGCACTGAATCCTTAAACGGACAATACCACACAGATAGACCCTGCTCCCATCACAAGAGTCCAACAACTTGAGATATATATATATATCCACCACAAACTAACAGGTAGATCTAGATGTAGATAGCAAGAGGGGTGGCCTCTGAGTTGACACTGGGTGAGGCATCCTGGCAATCACCCATTAGCACTAGCTAGACCCTCTTTCCCCAGGTTACTCTGTGAGAGCTTTCTTAAAGGCACCTCTGAAGTCACTAGTCATCTCTTAGTGCAGCCTTTTCCTTAACAGTTAGTAGCAATTCACAACCAATATTGTTGAAATGATCTCTTGTGAGGCTATGTCAGTGCCTGGCAAACACAGAAGTGGATGCTCACAATCAGCTATTGGATGGAGCACAGGGTCCCCAATGGAGGAGCTAGAGAAAGTACCCAAGGAGCTGAAGAGGTCTGCAACCCTATAGGTGGAACAACAATATGAACTAACCAGTACCCCCAGAGCTCATGTCTCTAGCTGCATATGTAGCAGAAGATGGCCTAATCGGCTATCAATGGGAAGAGAGGCCCCTTGGTCTTGCAAACTATATATGCCCTAGTACAGGGGAACTCCAGGGCCAAGAAGTGGGAGTGAGTGGGTAGGGGAGCAGGGGCGGGGAGGGGGAGGGTATAGGGAACTTTTGGGATAGCATTTGAAATGTAAATAAAGAAAATATCTAATAAAAAAGGAGAAAAAAAGAAAGAAAAAAAAGAAGCCACTGGCTATTTGATGGAGGGGCTTTGTTTGAAACATCAGTGAGTTCAGATCAGTAAAAGCTGCCACACAGCGACAGCTTTCCTCTTCCTTACACTAACCGCCTACGGGCTTTCCTGTGCTGTCTACAAAGGTGGACGCTATTTATCATCAGGGTTACTTTAGCTCCAAGATAGTGGGTTCATACTTCCTTCTCCTGATTACCAGGGCCCTGACTCCTATCAGTGTCTTTGTACATGTGTTCCTTACAACGTCTGGTCCTCCTTCTCTTAGTCCAACCACGTGACTTGAGTCTTTGGCGCCCCAACACAAATGTGACCCAGGGCCAGCCAGTTCTCTTAATCACCAGCCAGCACACAGAAGCCCCCATTCTTCCCTCATTACCATTAACAGAGTCTGCCTGCCCATTCCCACCCGAATTATACATAGTTTCTTTTCTTTTTGTTTTTCCATTTTCTTCTTTCTTCTTCTATGGTGTGCTGTGGGAAGTCCTAACATGTTGTGAGACCATTATGGGTCCTAGCTTTTTAACCATGAGTTCCCTTTATCCGCCTATCTGTCCTCGACAGGATCACAAACAAATGTCTGGCATACGTAATTTTGTTATTGGCCTGGCTAATTTCTTACTTACAGACCCTTGAAGTCTAGACTTAAACCCATCACCAGGTTTGGGGGTGCAGGCTTACAGTCCCAGCTACTTAGGAACCAGAGGCAGAAGGACCAGAAGTTCAAAGCTGGCTACACTACGGTGTCGTCTCTAGGGCAGTCTGTGCATGTCAGTGAGACCCTGTCTCAAAATCAAAACTAAGACAGTGGGGACTGTATAGACTTTAAGGACTTCTAGACATTAAAATTTAAACAAGTTGCATATTAAAAAACAAAAGAAAACAACCCGTCCTTTCTGAGCCAGGTGGGTGGTAAGTTGGAGGCCAGTCTGGTCTATAGAGTGAGTTCCTGGACCAGCAGGGCCACACAGAGAAATCCTGTCTCAAAAAAAAACAAAAACAAAAACAAACAAGCAAACCTGTCCTTGTTGACGAGATAAAATGTGCTCTGGGTAGGATGACTAGTGAAAACCTGATGCTGTTTAGCTCCTGTCTACAGACCTGCATCCTGCCCCAGCATCACCGACCGTGACCGTTTCCTGACTGTTCTTGGCCCGAGTTCTATCTTATGTGATTGGCTAAAACTCAGCTAAAAAGGGGTGGGGGGAAGACTCCAAAGCTTCTGGTAACTTCCAACTGCCAACGAAAGCTCACATTCCTGACCTTGGCAGTCAACGCGTTTCCATGGCCCAGTCCTAGTTTACATCTGTGGGACTCATCCTGCTCTGAAGTCACGAAGGAGAGCAAACAGAATGGAGCACCAGAGGCCATAGACTGTCTCTGTGTCTGACTCTCTCTGTGACTATCTCTTCCATCCTCTGGTGTGTGTGTCTATGCGTGCATGCTTGTGTGCATGTGTGTGTGTGTGTGTGTGTGTGTGTGTGTGTGACACAGGGTCCCCATCATATCCTAGGGTAGCCTGTAGGGCAGTTGTTCTTGAACTTTGAACTCACGGCTGCCTTCCGACCATGGCATACTGGGCTCCAAGGGACATTCTGACATCATCTGCTGTACCCAATGCTCCATGTGACTTTCTCTTGCTTGAACTTCTGATTTCACAAGTATTGCAATTCCAGGTGGGTGCCACTAATTCCATGCACTTCATTTTAGAATTATTAAATAGTTCAAGTGTATAGACAATAAACAAGGGTTTGTCAAATCTTAGTGTGCCATATTTACCTCAGATTTTAAATATATGCATGCATATAAATGTGTGCACCTTTCTTCTAAGTCATCAATCTCCCTGTAAGACAGATTCAGCTGAAACCTCTTCCTCCCCAGCAACAGTTGCTATGTACTGAATTAGTTGTTTATCGACCACTGTTTTCTCTTGAAGACATTATGAAATTATGAATAAGTATTAACATTAATGATAATATCAAAATGCTGCAAAATTATACATCCACAAATATTATATCCTGTAGTCTATTTTAACCCTTATGTTATTTTCACTGTTCTACCGCCTCCTTCTGTCATTTAATGTTTATTTTTCCATTAATCATTTTATAATCTGTATTTGACTTATTTTCCCATATAACCACTTCTCATTAGCTATATACCATAATTCCTTTGACCATCCTCTTGTGTTTCTAGATATTTATTTTGACAAACGAATCTGCATGGTCACGTCTTTTAAGTAGATGCTCAACTGGGGCTTCCTTTTGGGGGTCTTCGTCTAAGCCGATCTCTTTACTGGGAGTGACTTTCTCCCTATTTGTGACTTTTAGCCATCTCTGAAGGCACCTCTCTGATGCTAGCTTACCAAAGCATGAAGCAACACCTTCCTCCATCCAGCCTCAGCAAATAGCCTGCATTTCTTTTAGTTCCATGTCCCATTCAGACACAGTCTTGTCCTGTACTTATCTGGATGTTTCTTCTACACCCACACGAGGCTGTGATTTCTTAGAGATAAATACTGTGTTACATGGGATTAAATTCCTTTTCCTCTCGGTGAGAACCCAGAGTGTCTGCTGAATTCACTGGACTTTTACACTTTCGCTACTTTCTTAGTTAGGGTTTCTATTGCTGCTGTGAAATACCAGGGTCAAAAAGCAACTTGGTGAGGAAAGCTAACCCTAACCCTAACCCTAACCCTAACCCTAACCCTAACCCTAACAATTCCACATTGCTGTTCATCACCAAAGGAAGTCAGGACAGGAACTCAAACAGGGTAGGNNCTTGGAGGCAGGAGCTGATGCAGAGGCCATGGTGGGGTACCACTGTAAGGCTTGATCCTCTTAGCTTGCTCAGCCTGCTTTCTTATAACCGGGGACCCAGGACCACCAACACAGAGATGGCACCACTCACAATGGGTGAGGGCCCTCCCCCATTGATCACTAGTTGAAAATGCCTTACTGCTGGATCTCATCGGGGCATTTGCTCAACCGAGGCTCCTTTCTCTCTGATGATTTTAACTCCTGTCAAATTCACACACACACACACACACACACACACACACACACACACACAGAATGGCTACTAAGTCCTGTTTTCCCACTGATAGAGATCTATCAGAGAGAGAAGTTGCTCTATTCCCATGTGATCATTTGACCCTGGGGTAAGACAATTGGCTCTATTCCCAGCATTGTCTGCCGAGAGAAACCAGAGGTACTGGAAGTTCTCTGGGCTCAATAGCCAGGGAGAGATGATTGTGCACAGCTGGGTATGCACAAAGATGAAGAAAATATCCCTTTTCTTTCTTTACTGTGAAAGCACCTAGGTTGGAAAGCACGCACCAAGAATCTTACCCGGTGATAGGGATGTGGATCAGTGTAAAGCATACACTTAGTGTGTACAAAGCCTCAGGTTCAATCCCCTGTATAAGAAATAAAAAGAGGCCTGCCACGAGAGGCATTGCAGATGTGGCTAATGTCACATATGTGTCAGGAGGTGGCAGAGAGGAGAAAGCCTACATTTATATTCAGTGTTCTGACTTATGAATGTCTGAATGATTAATAGCCTAACATTCCCTGAAAAATAAAAAGCAAGCCTGAGACGACAAACAATCCTGTTCCAGGCAGGTCTGAATGGGTGCCCAAGACAGAGAGCAAGCTGGAGACTAGAAGAACCCACCTTGGACCTTTAGCCCACCTTCAGCCTCAGGTGGAGTAAGCTGGGACAACTCTCACAAGCAGGCAGCCAGTGAGGAGCAAGCCCGAGACGACCACCAGACTCACACCACGGGGCCCAGACAGGGAAATAGCCTGAGATGACCATCAGTCTGATCCCACACAGGCTTGAGGGAACAGATCATGCACCCCTGTCTGGTGCATTAATGTACGACCAAGACATAACACTCCTGAAACAGCTCCTGAGAGACCCACACATTTTGAGTGTTGCAGGTGAGCTAGCCTCAAGGATATGAGCATGGGAGAGCTGGCCTTACCACTCATCTCTGGTGTGATAGCACGGATGAAGGAAGATCTCCTCCGCCTTCACCCATCAACATCTGTGGCAGGCGGGAGACCTGACCCTGGGGGGTCATGAGAGCAAGAGAACTGGCTCTGCCCCTCACCAGCACTAGCACTTGGGAGAGCAGGCCCTGCACCTCGCCTGGGCAGCAGAGAAGAGCTGATGGCAGGGGTACAGGCTATCCGTCCCCAAAGGCACGAATGTGGGAGAGCTGGCTCCACCATTGTCTTCTGTTTGGTAACACAGGCAAAGGAGTGATGCCCCTCATCCACTCCTTGCCACCTATGGCAGGCAGGAGAGCTGACCCTGAGGTCATCTGAGCAGGAGAACTGTCCCTGCCCCTCCCCTGCTGCAGCACTCAGGGGACCAGGCCCTGCACCTCACCTGGGCAGCAGGGTTGAGCTGGCCCTGGTTTCGGGGGGGGGGGGTTGCTGGTGAGACAGCCCTAAGCGGGAGAGCCTATAGCCTAGCCAGCTTAGATACCTCTCATGCCCAGATCCACGGCTTTGAATTGGCCCACCCCAACATACACCCCATCAATGAACTGCTGGAATTCATAAAGAGGCTGGTCCTGCAAATTCAAACCCATGGGATCTCCATGACACAGGGCAGCAACAGGGTATTGAAGCGGAGTCCCAGTGAGCTTCCAGTAGTGACAAAGGAGCAGAAGCCAGAGGCCTTGTACCAGATTCATCGCAATGAACATTTGCAAGCAAAAAAGTGCGGGCAAAAGGCTATACTGTGGGAGACACTGTGACACACTATAGCTTTCACAGGGAATGTTTATGCCTCTGTTGTGAGGGAGGTTGAAAGGGTGGAGGGAAAAGGAGGGGAGGGGGAGATGAACGGGTTGGGATGCAGGATGTGACATTCATAAAGAACCAATAAAAAGTAAAAGAAAGGAAGGGAGGAAGGAAGGAAGGAAGGAAGGAAGGAAGGAAGGAAGAAAGAAAGAAAGAAAGAAAGAAAGAAAGAAAGAAAGAAAGAAAGAAAGAAAGAAAGAAAGAAAGAAAGGGAAGGGAGAAGGGAAGAGAAGGGGAAGGGAGGAAGGAAGGCATGAGTGGAAGAAAGGAAGGGACGGGTTGAAGGAGAGTGGAAGAGAGGGAAGAACTTTGTTTATAAACTAAAGGAAGTCAAACATTAGGCAGATTGGTCACCAAAAACTGGAGTAGAGGCCATTTTCAAGGTTGGTGGAATATTTTTTTCAGGCAATCAACTATGACCATCATAGTGTGGAAAGGACACATGGTGAAAGAGCCTCTTTCCACCCCTCCCCATCCCTGCAGTGCAGTTTCAGAACCCCTGGCTAGAGAGCAGGATTGTGGGAGGGGCAAAGTCACTGGCCGCCCCCTTGTGTGAACCTCCTCCTCACAGTCAGGGTGTGGTGGCCACAAGTCTTCCTGATTGCAGAGCGGAGATTCATGCTAAGCACACCACTTTCCTTATCACATCTAGCAAAGTGATAGCAAAACTGAGTTGTGGGAATCTGTTGAAGACTGCAAAGGTGCCAGTTTCTTCCTAATTTTGTCATAAGTACAAAGCGCTGTCTTAAACAGTGGTAAGTTGATACCATTTACCCTGGTCTCCTAAGTTCACCACAAAACACAACCAGGTCACAGACTTTTCTAGGCGGCTCCTTGTTCCATGTCACATGATGTATTAGGTAAAGAGTAACTGAAATGAGGATATCTGAGCTCCCTCCTTACTTAGATGTTGATAGGAAGGTCAGAAGAAACTTTGCAAATCCCAAGGTTATGAGGGACTTACAATTCATACTGAAAATGAATGCTTTCTCAGCTCCCAGGAAGCCAAGCCTACTCGGGCTCAATAACAACCTGAAAAACCAAGTTAAAAAGAAAGAAACAAAGGAAATCACACCTCTGGTCTTTTTTGTTTTTGTTTTTGTTTTTGTTTTTGTTTTTGCTTCTAGGCTGTAGTTCAACTTTAGAAAGGGTCACAAGCATTTATCATTGCAGTCACCTGACCTGTGGTCTCACGTGACATCTCATTAAAGCCAGTGCAGGTGCCACCTGAGCGCCTGGATTGTCTTTCTAATCAAGCTGAAATGTGGCCAACCCCAACTTCAACCTCAGCTACCTCCCAGTGACACTGCATGAACTTGAACATGAACGTTGTCTGCACTTTGCCACAGCGCCCACGCCCACGGGGCCCTGGAAGATTTAGTCTTAGATTACGATCACCATAGCTGCCAGGAGATAAACAAGTCCCCCCAGGTCTTCCTCAAACCCCGCCTTCTCACGGAGCTACCCAGCCACCTCCTGATTTAAAGCTGCTTGGCACTCCACCAGGCACCACACTCTGCCCCGGAGTTTCAGGTTTACCCCTTGTAGCTTAGTGTATTACTTTCCCTCTGTGTGGTCAAGTACCAAAATTTACCAACTTAACCTCTTTGTCGTCTTCTCGTCCTCCTCCTCCTCATCTTTTCTTCCTTCTCCTCCTCCTCTTTCCTCCTCCTTCCTCCTCCTAATCCCCTTCCTCCTCTTCTTACCCCCTTCTCCACTCTCTCCCATTCCTCTCCTCCCTTCCCCCTCCCCCTCCCTTCCCCTCCCCCTCCCCCT
>NC_034594.1:2536312-2555169 GCF_900095145.1 Mus pahari | reverse complement strand
CCCTCCTTCTTTTCCTCCTCCTCCTCCTCCTCCTCCTCCTCCTCCGTCTTTTCCTCCCAACCCTGTCCCTCTCTCCTCTTCCAGAGTCTCATTATTTAGCCCAGCCGGCCTCAAAGCTGCCACACAGGCTGCTAAGCTCTGACGTCACAGACATGCACCTCCGATTTCGGCGTCCCATCTCATCCCTTCTCAGATAAGTTAAGCACACTCATTTGTCTAAACCACAACTCTTCCTCGCCTGCAAACCAAAGCCCAATATCTCCTGGGCAGGTCTCCCCCTCTCTTCTCGCTGTCCCTGGCAACAATTGTTTGTTTTATGTACTCTTTTGGGGGACTTCATATTCATGGACTCAAAATCTTTTTATAAGTGACATTTCTTTCTTTTTTTTTTTTTTTACTAAGCACTCTTTTTAATATATCTATGAAGTAAATCCTGGAAGCTTAATTGCTAAGACTGTATGGATTTAAACTACGATAACTGCAATTCTGTCTTCCAAAAATTATTAAGCCAATTTATAATTCAACCAACAATATTTAAAAGTAGTTTGCTGAGAGCATTAAGTCTAGGCAAAGGTACTTGACTCCAAACGTAATAACCTGAATTTAATCCTTAGAATCCACAGAGCACATGGAGAGAAGTGACCCACACAAAGTGGGGCCTCTCAGGACAAGGACACACATATGTGCACACACACTCGAGAGACAGGGAGACAAGAGATATGGACACACATACACAAATTAAAAGAAAAAAAACAGCTTTCTATATCCCTACCAAAGGAACGTTACAGTTTTTTAGTTGGGATTCAATGAAGTATTACTTCTAAGTGACACTTCACTTGGCACCATGTCCCCTGGTTTCAGCCACGTGTGTAGTATGTGTCAACACTTCTTTGATGGTCAACATTGTGTGTGTACATCATGCCTTGTCTACATGTTTGTCTGTCAATAGAGGAGTCATCCCACCCTTTGGCTATTGAGAGTGAAGTTGCTATGAACGTGGGTGTATAAATATCTTCTCAGTACTATGCTTCCAGTCCTTTAGTACACACATACCCTGAAGTGGGATTTCTGGATACAGTGCTTTCATTTTAAATATTTTGAGAACATTTAAAATGAAAATTTAAATATTCTCACCCACACCATCCTCAATGACAGCTGCAATTTTTGTTATTCACCAGAATGTTCCCGTTTCTGCACAGCTTCAGTGCTGGTTTCTTTTCTGTTTTTCTTTCTTAAAAGTATTATTCTATTTGTACCGGTGTACCCCAACCCCTGCATGTGTATCTGTGTATTTCATGCATGTAATGCCTGTAGGGCGTCAGATTCTTTGGATGTTAGAGTTACAAATGTTTATGAGTGACCATGTGGATTCTAGGAATTGAACCTCAGTCCTCAGAAAGAGTAACCGGATGCCACTGAGCCATCTTTCCAGCCCCATTTTCTTGAACAGCAGCCATCTGAGTGGATAAAGAAATGAATACATTGTGTGTTGCGTTTATTGTCTGTTCTTCCTAGCCTCTGTGCTAGCCAAGACTACAGACTCCCTCAGCAGTGACATCCTGGCTGTCGTATTTACCATCACAGCCTTGCCTAGAACGGTCCACAGGACACGGTAAGTGGTCAGGGAATAGTGTCTGTGTGAATGAATACACGGAAGCTGGGCCTGACAAGCGAGCTTGTGACCCAGCCTGTTCAGGAGGCTGAGGCAGAAGGACTACAAGTCCAAGGCCTGCCTGGGCTGCACGGTGAGCTCAAGTCAAGCCTGGACCTCAAATGGGCTCAGGGTAAGGTGCTCGTTGGTACTGTCCTACACATCCTACACATCCTACACAGGCATACACAAGGCCACCATTCAGTTCCCAGCACAAAAGCAAAACAGAACCAAGAATGAACTGAACCGGTAAGAGAAAGACACAATGTTCCTCTTCTGGTTTGAATGTTCAGTCTCAGTGTTTGTGACCATGGCATGCTGAGGTTTATATTTACATACTACTTTATATAAGACATTTAGGACTTGGGGGAAATTTTTTCTCTCTTTAACACAAACTTGGTGAGTTTTTCATCTGTGCCACTGTCTTCCTCACTATTGTTCGTGAATCTGAAGCCATGGAATGTGGGGTTGTGGGGAGCTCACATGAAGCCGCCAGGAAAACCAGAGAGTCTGCGATTAGCAGAAAACTTGGCTGTCACGTAGTAAGGGTCTGCTGCCCACTTGATGTAACTGTAACACTCTGCTGAGCTGTAACAAAGCTATTTCAAACTGAACGTTCTCCAAAGACAACCAAGCTTCCCCAACAAACCTGCTTCTATCCTATGCTCCTTATTTATTTGTTTGTTTGTTTGTTTATTTAGAGACAGAGTCTCAAAGAACCAAGGGCAGCCTCGAAATTCCCATGCAGCTGACAAAGGTCTTAAACTGCCAATCCTCCTGCCTCCACCTCCCAGAGGCCTTCACCATCACAGCCAGCTTTCCTGTGTTCCTACCAGAACTGGGACATGCCTTTGCCCCCTGTTGGAACTGAGTGCCTTCTCTCCACCTGCAAACAAATTATCATCATGATTCACATACACTGGCTACACAGCCTATGCTCAGCAGGTGTAGGTCCATGGTACATATTAACTCTCCATTCCTTTTAACTGATGACATAGAGTCTACTGAATTTTAGCCGTGATCTAGATAAGGGAACAAGTTAAGTCCTTTGTCCAAAGTCACTCAGCGAGGAGGTGGCAAAGGCAAGATTCATCTGACTTCCAAGTTTGCCCACTAAGCTTCCAAGCTATTTCGGACACGCTTTCTGTTTCACCCTTATTTCCTGGAAAGCACTACAAAATGGCTTCCTTCAGTTGCTATGAGAACATGATTCTTACAATTCAGACCTGTCTTCACCCTTCAACTCTATACGAATTTTGGCTACTGCCGGTAACAAGAGTCAACAGCAGATTGCTTCTATGGTAGATCTAAGACTGCTGAGAGGTTAGGCTTAAGCAAAAGTCCTCATAATACTTGATTTTCCTGCATTTTGATGTTTTATTTTCTTCTTTAAGTAGAACATGTCAGCAAAAATTTAATTGAAGGCTGTCCTAAACCAAATATATGGTCGTTGGTACATTCATTAATATCAAGTAGGCCCATCTATTATCTATTATCATCTATTTTGTTCTTTGGGGGATGTATTGGTGTTGGAAGTAAAGTAGGCTGGAAGGCAGATGGCCCAAGCTCTGCTCCTGTCATATTAAATGAAGCATACACTTTAAAATCACCACCACAGTCTGGCTGGCACCGCCAGTGCCATCTCAAAACTGGGAAGGATAAGAATGGCTCAGCACCTGGCTGTGGGTGTCCAGACCACTAAAGGCTTGCAAACACCTCTTCTCAGTTTCAAACTCATTCCATTGCTAATCACCGGCATGAAGCCAATTCAGGTGAACATTCAAATGAGCTACGTTTTAGCCAGATGTCCTGGCTTGTCCCTGTAATCAGCCCAGATCAGGCTGAGGCCGGAGGACAGCAGTCTAAGGCCAGCCTGAGCTCGGAGTATGAGCCTGTCTCAAGCAGAGCAAAGCAAAACAAAACTAAACAAAGATTCAGTTTAAAGCCAGAAGGGCGCACTATAAAGGCCCTGAGTTCCCTTTAGCAAACAAAGGAAACTGAACCCACAGAGCTGTTTGCTAGTCCAAACAGAGGCCAGGAACAGGCAAGTACTCAATGTTACCAGAAAATTCAAGGTCAGCACTTGCAACTTCATTTCCATCAACCCAGCGCTGCCTTTCACAAAGGCTTGTCCTATATTCTGAAAGGTTGTATTCATTCCTGGCTCGCTATGTAAGCCTCATGCAGAGAATCTGGTTACTTCAATGCTCCCAAGTAGTGTTTGGCCTTTTCCCTTCTTCCTTTGGATAACATTGGAAAAGACCCAGAAGATTAAAACAAAAAACCAAAAACCAGAAACCAATCTGCTCAAAGTGATTTCAGCTAAAGACTTTTAGATAAGCACTAACACACAGAACTATACCTTAATAGAGGGGAACATCCTCTAAATCCTACGTGATTTAAACAAACAAACAAACAAACAAACTAAAACACTTGGTCAAACAAGCGCTGTCATGGGCTTTGACTCCTCCCTTCTCCATCCCCAACACACAACTGAATCTTTCCAAAAGGCATCTCTGTAGTTCCTGTAGCCAAATTAGAGCATCTTCAAAGTGGACTTTGCTTTGCAGGGTGGGGGTGGGGGAGTGGCAGTGCTGTTAGTTAAAACAACCAAAAACAGCAACAAAAAAAGCAAATCCCAGGTATCTCAGAGACAGCCCAGCAGGCTCTGTCAGTCTTCCTGGGGACAGCCAGTCCTTGTGAGGTCAAACCTGCCAGCTTCTACCTACACAGCGGCTGGTCAGCTGGAGACGCTTTCTAGTAAGCACGGATTCACCTAAAGCGTTCCCATTGCACAGGTTCTGTGAGTTACAGAACTATTGCCGGGCACACAGCAAACAGCTTCTGTCAAGGAAATCTCATTCTCTTCCTCTTTTTCCCCCTTTGGTTTTTCGAAACAGCATTGGCTGACCTGGAACTCACCTTGTAGATCAGGCTGGCCTTGAACTCAGAAATCTGTGTTAGGATTAAAAGCACATGCGGCCACCTCCCAGCTGTGTCCCATTTTCTTAACACTTTGCAATTTCTTGAAAATCCACGGAACAGTGCCGATTGTGAAAGACCTATTGTGGGCAGAAAGGGAGAACTCAACCCTCAGAGCCTCTAGGAAAGGTTAGCATTTGAAGTATTCTCTCCTGAGTTGGGGGCCTAGGAGTTCCAGGACATCCAGGGTTACACTGAGGAAACCTGCCACCCCCTCCAAAAACAAACAAACAAACAAACAAAAACCAAAACAAGACAAACAAACAACAAAACCAAAAAGGAAACAAAACAACCCTTAGCTGGGTCTGACTGCGCATGCCTTTAATTCCAGCACTCTGAGCGTTCGAGGACAGCTAGGACTACGGAGAGAAACCCTGTCTCAACATACAAACAAACGAATGTGTTTCCTGTCATCTGTATTCCAGAAAATGGTTTGGTTCCCTTGAGTGGTAGAATTTCCCCATCCTTTGTTCTCCCTCTCAGAACCACTTTCCACATCTGTGGGGAAGAGCCAACACGACCAACTGCAGGCCAAAGTCAGGGTTAGCAAACGGCACACAGGTTTCACTATTCACATCTTCTGCTATTGCTTGGTAAGGGCTTCCTGGAGTAATGAGGGATGTCCCAGGCCTCTTCTGAACCTGGCAAGGAAAGGTACTATGATTGAAATGTCTGCCATAGACTCTTAAGGGAGGCCACCCTCAGGGGAAATGTGGCACAGAGCCATGATGTCACACTTAAACCCACTCCACTGGCAAGAGTGACTTCTCCATTGTTTTTCCCATTGGACTTTTTTTTTTTTTTTTAACTGTTGAAATCACATCAATAATGAAAGCTATTTAAAAGTACTTTGGACAAGCAATGTTTAAGGGAAACATGAGTCAAAGCTGAGGAAGACATCTTAGTGGATACCATTCTTGCTGAGCAAGCATGAGGGCCTGAGTTTGCATCCTCAGACCCAACCAAAATGTCAGGCCTAGTGGCATGTACTGTCCCTGTGCTAGGAGGCAGAAACAAAAGGATCGTTACGGGGGAGCGGGGAGCTTGGGGGATGGAGGTTGGGGCTGTTGGTGGCAGAGTACAAGGTAGGTGTAACTGGTCATCTGGTCTAGCCAATCAATGAAGTCTAGGTTCCAATGAGAGGCATCTCCAAATCATAACTGGTAAGTGATCTGACACCTGATCTCAACCTCTGGCACATGTAAATGGAGCACACTCACATACACGTGCACAACCACATATACCACATGCACAGAGAAAAAAAGAACGTGTGTTTCTTAGCAAGGACCTCGACTGAGAAACTAGTTGGCATATTTCATGAGGGATGTGGGTAGAATTTGTTCTCAGCCTCAAAAGCACCATGAGAGAGTCAGTCTTCCACAGTGAGGGTAGTAAGAGGGCACTGGGCAGCCCTCCAGTAGTTACACACCCCCTGTGATGGGGACAAGAGAAGAAATACTGATCAAGAATAGGCAAACATTAGTGATCTCAATGATGAAAGGAGGCAGAGAGAGAATGTGCTGCCTGATTGATGGAGAGAGCAAGATTCTAGCTTCTTAGATCTGAGGCAGCCAAAATGTCTTGACCAATCAATCAAAAGGATTTTCTCTCTGCTCTGTTCTGAAGCATGCAACGGACCAAGCAGATGCCCTGTGAGGGAAGAGTCATGGTTCTGTGTGATAAACATCCACCTCCTAGTCTTCTCTACTTCAGGTTTCAATCCTTAGGAGGGACCTGGTAGGTCAGGTCTCTGGATGGGTAGAATTCGCCTCCCCAGATCTTCTTTGTTTTGTCAGCCAACTGGGTCCCAGGTGGGAAGAGCTTTCTGGCATTGAAAGCAGTACACAGCAGGCAAGAGGCCCAAGGAAAGGCCAGAGAATGAAGGCAGCCATGTGATGGCAGACATACAATTAGCAGTGCTACAGACAAACTGAAAAGAGTCAGTGGGAAGCCTGACTGGCTTGCTCTGCCAAGAGAGAAGGGCAAAGAAAAATTTATTTGAAAAGAAACCTTTTCATTCCCTTGGTAGCAGCAGCCAGCGGAAGTCACATTTCCTACTATGTCCATCCCTTCTCAGTGTGGATTTCTCCAACATTTCAAACTATCACAGTAAGAGCCTGACTGCTTCATCAATGCTTCTTACTCAATAGAATCCATTAATATTTCAAGCTGGTCCTGGGGGGTGACACTGGAGCCTCTCATAGACAGTCTGTCTGCATGTGCTTACAGAGAGACCCAGTTAGCAGCA
Organism: Mus pahari; assembly: GCF_900095145.1. Lineage (NCBI taxonomy): Eukaryota > Metazoa > Chordata > Mammalia > Rodentia > Muridae > Mus > Mus pahari. Next base: position 2,548,288 of record NC_034594.1, on the reverse strand, counting down.
ATGGTCGGGTAACTCAATTTCTGAAAACCAATATGGCGGCATGTGTAATAGGTTTGAGGGATTACAGGCATATGAAACAATGAAATAAAAAAGGTTCCGTGAAGTCTCCCTTTTAACCCTACCCTACGCTGCTGATAAAGTCCGGAAACCACTGAGACTAATTCAGTCGACCCCAGGAACTCTTTAAATCGACCTTTTCGGAATTCAGTCCCAGCCCTGGGAGTTTGCTCCTGGGAAGACCCGGTCCCTTAGTGCAAGGATTAGCTACAGCAAAGATGTCTGAAGGTGGCTTTACGGAGTTTGGTAAGCAGGACAGGCTCTGGAGTTAGGCAACATTAGTGTGGTGTCTCTGCCGTTTCTAAGCTGGGTGACCTGAGCTACTCTGTTAAGCTTGTAGACACAGATCATAATGGCACCCCATTAATAGGGCTGTTGTGATGGTGAATAAATTATAACGAGTCCTTATCTTTTAAATCACATTTTACAAGATTGACAAGTGATATTTGGGTGTACTTTGAAATAATCTGGAGGTAAAGCACATAAAAAACAAACAAAAACCCTTGGCAGGCTGGGCTCCAAGTCATACACCTTTAAATCCAGCACTCAGGAAGCAGAGGCAGTTCTGTGAGTTCAAGACCAGCCTGGTTTACATAGTGAGTTCCAGGACAGCCAGGGAAATGTAGAGACACCCTGTCTTAAACCCCCTTCCTCCCAAAAATAGAAGAAGGAAGAAAAGGTGGAGGAGGAGGAAGAAGAGGGGAGAAGAAAGAAAGGAAGAAAGGAAGAAAGGAAGGAAGGAAGGAAGGTAGGAAGGAAGGAAACTTGGCTAGAGTTATCCAGATTGGATGAGAACCGTAGAGAGAAGGTTGTCACCATTCTGTCACAAAATATTTATAATACAAATTTAAGAAAGAGAATGTAGTGCATTAAAACTGTTCAAATACAGCATACATGTGTGCTCAATAAATACTATTTGTAAGAGCTCAGAGAGGGTCTCAAAGCCTTTAGTCACAATTACAGCGTCATCAGGAATTGAGCCTGCCTCTGGGTAGCAACACAAAAGCACGTGGGTGGGTGGGTGCACAGCAAACTTCACTGTCACTTGAGGCCACTCACGACGGCCTAAGCTTTCTGTTTGGAAGCTTGCTAACTCAACTGAATTCGTTAAGTATTAATCATACTGTCTCCACACACAAAGCTAGAGATTCACTGTGTCTTCAGACAGTTGTTACCCAAACTCAAAGGAAAGCATTTCTAAATTTCAATGACTTGTACAGTTCTTTGTCACACAGGTCAGGTCTCTGGATGGGTAGAATTTGCCTCCCCAGATCTTCTTTGTTTTGTCAGCCAACTGGGTCCCAGGTGGGAAGAGCTTTCTGGCCTTGAAAGCAGTACACAGCAGGCAAGAGGCTCAAGGAAAGGCCAGAGAATGAAGGCAGCCGTGTGACTGCAGACACACAATTACAGGAATATGGAATAATGGAATAAAAAATGTTCCGTGAAGTCTAACCCTACCCTACACTGCTGATGGACTCAGGAAACCACTGATACCAATTCAGTCGGCACCAGAAACCCCTTCACTTTTGGAATGTCTTAGATAAGGTGCTTAGCTGGACAGGAAGCCCTACCCTGTAGTAATTCTAGGTTGGATATTCAGGGGGCACTTAACTTAAAATTAAATCAGCATTTTTAAATGCCATGTCCCATCATTATGAAAGAATTTAAAGTACACAGCTCTGGTACAGACCAACTTGGGCTCTTCTGAAAACTGGGGTGACTGCTCTCTCCTCTGGTTGCTACAGGAATTGAGCAAATTATAGAAAGTTTGAAGCAAGTGACATTGCAGCAAGCCTGGAAAACTTAGTGCTCGCTCCTGCACTGTGCCTCCATCAGGAATGGTCATATTATTCTCCTCTTTGGAATTCAGTTAGTACTTAAACCCAGTGGTTCTCCAAGCATAGAGACGTATCACATAATTACAGTGTTTTCTATTTCATAAGTCAAGATTTTTATGGAGCTGCAATGTCTACACAGAGTCTATTGAGTGAATGACTATGGTATAGTCGTGGGTGCTTATTTGTTCTCCTGTATGTAATCCCCACTTCTGTACATGTCTTGTGACAGTGTTTCTTATACCAAAAGAAAAAGTATACATAAAGTGTAAAGAGAAATACATGGCCCAATTCAAGTCTGCAAACCACTGTTATTATTATTATATGTCAGCTGAAAAGCAGTCAGCTTGCAAATGTGTATGTATGTGAATGTATGTGTGTATGTGTATGTGTGTGCAAATAAATGTGTGTGTGAATGTATGTGTGTATGTGTGTGCAAATAAATGTGTGTGTGAATGTATGTGTGTGAATGTGTGTATGTGTGTGAATGTATGTGTGTGTGAATGTATGATGTATGTAAATGTATGTGTGCATGTGTATGTGTGTGCAAATAAATGTGTGTTTATGTGTGAATGTATGTACATGAAAGTATGTGTGTGTGAATGTATGTGTGTGAATGTATGTGTGTATATGATATGTGTGAATGTATGTGTGTGTGAATGTATGTGTGTGAATGTATGTGTGTGAATGTATGTGTGTATATGATATGTGTGAATGTATGTGTGTGTGAATGTGTGTGTGAGAATGTTTGTGTGTGAATGTATGTGTGTGTGAATGTTTGTGTGTGAATGTGTGTGTGAATGTGTGTGTGTGTGTATGAAATAAGACTAGAGAACCCTTAGCAAAAATTTTAGAGGTCTTTGCTTCTCTAAGAAGCTGAGGCATACTGTAACATCTTTTTCTTACTCTTACCGACAGCCAGCAATTACTCCTTCTGTCTTCAGTTATCTTTCTGCACAGCAATCCTGACTTCCCAAAATCATACTCCTTGTTAATTGTGTGGTCTTCTTCAAAAACACGTTGCATCCTGGTATGCATCTTTCTGCTTCTCTGCATCACTAGAACCCAGAACTATGTATCTGCTTGTTTGTTTTGCTTTTGAGAAAGAACCTCTTGTGACCTTGAACCTGCTGTCTGGCAGCAAATGGCCTTGGATTCCTGTTCCTCTTGAGTCTACCTCCTAAGTGCTGGGATTACAGTGTCATTCCAGCCTTGAGCACTGTATGTATTCTTAAAATTTGATTTTATTATTAGTGTGTATGTGCTTATGTGAATTCGGTGTGTGTAAGTGTGCACTTACGCATGCCACGATGTTCCTGCAGCGGTTAGGGGACCACTTCCAGTTGACAGTTTTCTTTCGACTGGGGATCACACCTAGGACTGTCTGATTTGCACAGCACTTTTACGTACCGAGCCATCTCACCATGTCCCAAACAACAATTTTTAATGAACAGCTTCCTTTCCCTTTCCTTTCTCCACTCAACTGCAGAAGAGAATTTAGACCTGCAGCCTGGCTTTGTGAAGCCTTATGTGGCTGAGCACTAACTTGCAAACACATAGAGTAAGCATGCAACACACGGAGCATTATAGAGGACAGTGGAAAACAAGGCCTGCTGCAGGCCTGCAGTGTGCACGCCCCTCGTGTCTGCCTTCTGTACTACACCCGAAGCTGTCAAGAACAAGATCCTCTCCATCCAAATGCTACCTTTCTGGGGCTATTTCCCCTGCACTAGACTCTGAGCACAGAGATCACACTGAAGTTGCCTTTGCCTTAACAATGTGGCATGCAATCTTCTACCACACAGACTTACAGCTCAACCCATGGTGCTTAAGTCTAACGTTTCCTTTTATCATTCATGAGGAAAAGCTGGAGTCCTTGCATCTTACAGGCTCCTGGTGTACATACATGCATGCACTCTGTGTGTGTGTGTGTGTGTGTGTGTGTGTGTGTGTGTGTGTGTGTAAGAGAGAGACAGACACACAGAGAGAGGTATGTGTTTCTTTCTTTCTTTTTTCTTTCTTTCTTTCTTTCTTTCTTTCTTTCTTTCTTTCTTTTTTTTGTTTTTTGTTTTTTGAGAGGTATGTTTCTTAAATCACACTGTCCCTTACTATGTCTTGCTCACTGTTGGGTACCTATTAAGTGGTCAAAACCCCTGCAGATGCACTGGAACTTCTTACCTGAAGCCACCTTTGCTGCCTGATGCCATTTATACCCCAACAGTACAGATTTCCCTTTTCTTCTGTTACCTCTGTGTAGGAGTGACTCTTCAGCTGCAGAGGTCTAATACTGTTAACATCCCAGATGAAACAGAAAACCACCAGTGAGACTGGGCCTGGTGGCACAGACCTGTTATTACAGATACTTGAGAAGCTGAGGCAGGAGGATTGAAAGTTGGGGGTAAGGAGGGATATTATAAAGGAAAGGGGAAGGAGGAGGAGGTCCAGAGCCCTGTGACTTAGGAGAGGTGGAGGTGTAACCTGAGGAATATCGACAGCATTTCCTGAATTAATCCACACCTCTCGTGCAGAGACCGAACGAACCAAGCCTTCCTGAAAGGCCACCCAGCATCCACAGCCCTCTGGAATTTGCCTACGTGACCTTTTAATACCGTGGCCATTTCAGTATTAGCCCAGGCAGAAAAATGAATTCCCCTTTCCTGGCACCTCAAGAGAATACTGCAGTTGCTTTGCTTAAAGTGCAGAACTAGGAAAGCTAAGGTGGGATTTCTGCACTGAATTCATTTGGCAGAACATAAATGCCTTCCATTGCTGATTTCACATTACCCTCTGCTTAGAGTTTCATCAGCGCTATCTTGAACAAATCCATGACAAACAAGAAGACAGCTTTCCCCAATAAAAGGCTTCATTCCCTCCCCAAACCATTGTCTGTAAGCAGAGTGCATATGTGAATTTCCCTTTGCTCTGCAGTCAGTTTGAGGAAGCACAGCCTCCCTCTGGTTTCTCTAGCTCCTCCCGCGCCCTGGGGATATTCTCCTGGACTAAAAGGAGTGATTCTAATGGAGGGGCCAAGCATGCTTTAAGACATTGATGAAAAAAAATACTCTTATTTGTGGATGCAGAATCTGTTTTCCTACTTTTTCCATATTTAATCTTTGACAACATTAGCTGAGAAGGGTAAATGTCGCCACCTCTGCTGCTAGCTGTATCTCAAGAGCAACAACAAAAAGTCTCTTAAATCAGTGACCCTCGCCCTGGGCCCCCAGCTTCCCAAAGGCCTGTGGGGGCAGGGACTGATTAAAATCAGGAATCAGCTTGCTTAGACTGGGAGCTACTTCATGGTTATTTAGGTTAGCTCTTCTTAAAATCTGAACTATTCTTATACCTGTTGTGTATTAAAATCATGATTATTACTATTATTTATTCATTTATTTATCATTATTGTTGTTATTACTATTGTTATTTATTCATTCAATGATTACTGCTCTGATACAGTATGGAATCTTCTTCACATAGAAAAACAGAGTTAGTCTGTATAGCTAAATCTTTATTATCAGCTTGACTGGATTTCAGAACCACTGGAGAGAGAGATCTGCATCTCTGGACATGCCTATGACAGTGGTTCCAGGAGGTTTCGCCTAAGTACCCAACCTAAAATGGACATATCCGTCCCATGTGCTGCCATCCCAGAGCCAATTTAAAAAAAGGGGAGGGGGATGGAAAGCAATTTGAGCCCCGTCTTTATCTCCCTCTCTGCTGCCTGACTGCAGATGAGATGTGACCAGCTACCTCATGCTCCTGATACCAGGCTTCCTGATCAGGAAGGACGGGCTGTAACCTAAATTGTAAGCCAATATAAACTCTTCCTTCCTTTTTATATTCTTAATTGTGTGGGAGCTGCAAGAAAGATGAATATATGTATGTACACATGTATTGTGCACATGTATGTGTATTTGTGTACATGTATATATGTGCACATGTGTGTGTGTGTGCAAATGTGTGTGGGCACGTGTATATGAGTGCACATGCCTGAGTATGAACTTGTAGAAACTCAGAAGTCAATATGGAGCACTGTCCTCTACTTCTCCCAATCTTACTTTTGAACTAGGCTCTTTCACAGAACCTAAAGCTCAATGTTTTGGCTAGCCTGGCTGGCCAGCAAGACCCCAGAGATCTGCAAGTCTCTACTGCCAATCCCCAGCTCTGGGGTTAGGGAGACACAGTGCGGTGTCTGGCTTTGATGTGGGTTTGGGGATCTGAACTCCTCAGGTCCTATGCTTACTCGGCAAGCATGAGGCCCACTGAGCAATCCCTGTGGCCCTCTTCCTTCTGTCAGCTATGTCGTCACAGCATTGACGCAAGCTAACTAATGGACTCTGTTAGCCCCATAGATGTCCTGCAAGTTTACAATGCTCCCCTAGGCACAGAGAAAAGAATTAGCTTCAAAAGGCTTACCTCAACCTGATGTCCAACGTGCTTAACTTGTTACAGAGAGCAGTTTCTTCATCTTTGAGGAAGAATAATTTTTAATGCAATATGAGATAATAAGACATTTAAGTAAGCTATTGTAAACTTCCCAAAAGGTAAATAACTACTGCCCCACTATTTGCTGGCAGTCTTAGCTTGGTGCACAAACCATGATATAAGAAAGACAAAGAAGAAACTGTTTGGGGACGGTGTGGGGAGGGAGAAGGGGACCAGAAAGAAGGGGAGAGATGGGAAAGGGAGGGCAGGGAGCCCCAAAAAAGTATTTTCTCCACTTGACTCTGAGGGACAGTGTTGTTACAAAGTCATCTCTGTAGTCCCTAGAGAAGCAGGGACTACTTCTGCTCATTTGATCCACGGTGTTTACTGTAGACCCTGGGATTACTTCTGTTCATTTGGTCCACGGTGTTAACTGTAGACCCTGGGATTACTTCTGCTCATTTGATCCACGGTGTTTACTGTAGACCCTGGGATTACTTCTGCTCATTTGGTCCACGGTGTTTACTGTAGACCCTGGGATTACTTCTGCTCATTTGACCCACGGTGTTTACTGTAGACCCTGGCACTTGGCACGCCCTTTAAATTTGATGAGTGAGTGAGTGAATGAATCACTTTTCCTGGGGTCCCCAGACTACTGGGAAGTCCATCAAAAACCTCACTTCAGGGCCAGCAAATGGCTCAGCCAGTCAAAAAACAACCAGATGACCTAAATTTAATCTCTGGAATCCACAGACCAGTGTGGTGGCGAGCATCTGTAACCTGAGCATCCCTAGAGCGAGGCGGAGAATTTATCGACAAATTTCTTGGGAGCTCATGGGCCAGCCCGCCTGGAGTGCAGGGCTGAGCCTCTATAACAAGAGAAACTACCTCAGCAAGGCGGAAGGTGAGAACTGACTACAGAAGGTGCTGTCTGACGCGTCCCCATGAATGCTGTGACACTCACACAGTTGCACTTACACACAGAAACACCAGGTCAGCCATATCTACAGCTCGAGTTCCAGGACAGCCAGGGCTACACAGAGAAACCCCGTCTTGAAAAAACATTAAGAACAGCAATAGCTTGAGTAGTGGAGGGCTCTTCTTTTTCAAGTCAGGGGAGAGCAGCAGGCCCCAGCCACCTACAACTAATCAATTAATTTTAAAAGCCACAGGTCCTCAAGACATTTCCCTCCTGCTTAGAGCAGGAGTCTAAAGGTTAGAGACACATTGACAAATGAGTATGGAGGCAGCAGCGGACACAGCTCAGACTTCCATCCGAGCTGCCCAGAGCCTCTCTGACCTCAGTCTTCTTGTCTGTGAAATGGAACCAAGGATGATGCTTCCTACATGTCAGAGCTGTTCTGAGAACTAAATGACGTGATATAAACACATCGCCGGACACTAGTTGGTGCCCAGCCACAGACCATCATTTAACGGCGAGGAAGCTAACTCCCCCAGCCATCTCCTTCCTTGTAGGATCTGTCTAGTCAAAGGAGATACAAAGATGTGGCCGGTGATCCTGCAGCAGGGTCTCTGTGACATTCCCCCTCCCCCCCCCATTTCCTCATCGTTATTTTGACAAATCTATTATGATCTTCAGACCTGAGTTGGGAAGAAAAACTAGGGGCCAGTGAGATGGTTCAAAAGGAAAACTACTTTTCACCAAGCCCTGCTCCACGCACGAGGACCCTAGTTCAATCCCCTAGACAGGCATGGTGTAAGGAGAGCTAGTTCCTCTGTCACCACCACCTGACTTCAACACATGCGCCAGGGGATGCATTGCCGCTCCCCCAATAAACGAACAAATGCAACTAAATATTGCTAGAATCACCGTGACGGTGGTGTCTTCCCTGTCACACAGGTTAAAGCAAAGCTCTATTGGACAAGGTCTGAAACCGTTTGACTGATATACACACAGAAATAGAAAATAAGGTGAAGCTGTCAGCACAAAAAGAAAAAGTCCAATAAGGCTCTGAAGCAAGCTTGCATATACCTATCAGTAAAACAAAAGCCCAAAAGGAGGCAATATTTTTATTAGGTTCGTGTGTGTGTGCGTGTGTTGATTGTACATGTTCATGTGGGTCTGTGTGTATATGCACAGCAATGCACATGTGGCAGCCAGAGTTCATATCAGGTGTCTCCTTTCTTGAGACTGGGTCTCTCAGTAGAACTTAGAGCTCACTGATGGGCTAAGCTGGCTAGCTGATGAGCTGCAGGAATCCACCTAACTCCATGATTCTCCCACTCTCACTCCCCAGTACTGGGTTAACAGAGGCCACCATACCACCATGTCCCATGGATTCTGGGAATCAATACAAGTCTTTATTATTTCACAGCAGGTACCTTAGCAACAGTCCCGTCTCCCCACCCGTCTATTCTATTTTGTTTTCTTCCTCCTCCTCTCCCTTCTCTCCCCCTTCAAAAACAAAAACAGAAACAAAGCAAAACAATAACAGCAAAAAAAAAAAAAAACTTTTCTGTTTCGTTTTTTGTTTCTGTTTTGTTTGAGGCAAAGACTCACTGTGTAGCCCACACTGGGTCTGGAACTCAATCAATATCCATCTTCTGGCTTCAGCTTCCCAAATGTTGAGATTATAGACATAAACCACCACAACTCAGGCCCTCTTACACACACACACACACACACACACACACACTCCCACCCCACCCCACCCCATCCCCGCCCAGGTTATTAATTTCAAAAGGCAGTAGCCCTTCACTTTCAGAATCATCTGAAAAGCATTCTAAAAATCTGATACTGAGGCCCTACCCAGAGTTTCTCAAAGGATGGTTTGCTGTGAAGCTGGGGCACTCCCAGGTGTGTCTATTGTACAGGAGAAACAGAGCCACAGTCACAGTGGTTTCTAGCTTTCAGCTAAAAAGCCTCTCTTATTTACATCCCTGTCTATGGAGCACTGTGCCTTTACCAGAAATGTGCCCTACCTCCCGGCATCAGGGTCACCCCAGTGCAGCTCAGGCTAGTGTAGACTTTACAATTCTTTTGTCTGTATCTCTGGAGTGTTAGGGTTATTGGTGTGTACCACCACCCCTGCCCCTGGGTGCTTTAATATCTCCCTTCACGGCAGCTAAGCCTATAGTGACACCTAATCCTCAAGAGCTAAAATTGCCTCAAAACTAGATTACTGAGGAGAGATCTACCTGTCTAGCTTTCTCCAAGAAATGGAGCTGGAGGCAGGAGAATTGTGATGCCTTTCTTCCTTTGAAGTCACCCCGGAGAAGTGCGATGAGCATGTCCTGGAGGGCTTGCCCCGGAGTCGTAATGGGAAGAAGACTCACCCTAAGGGTTGGGTACTGCAATCACTGGAGTTCTAGACCGAATAAAGAGGAAGATGGCGGAGTGAGCTGAGCGAGGGAGGGCACGCGTCCCTCTGCTTCCAAGACTGCAGAGTTCTTGGCTCTCACCACCATGCTAACCGCCATGGTGAACTGTTCTCTCAAACTGTGAGCCAAATAAGCCTTCCTTTACATTGCCTTTATCAGATTTTTTTTCCTCTCTTTCTTTTTGCCTCGGCAACAAGAAAAGTAGCTGAGCTGATATAAGAGCATTCAATGCAAATCATATTAACTCTTGGCAAAGTAATTACAAGAGAGAAGACCTTTGCTAGTACATCTTCTCAAGACAGGGAGGAAGCACACACAGGAACTCTGGGGAGGCAAAGACCACGTCTCCTGGCCTTCTACACTCGTGGCCTTAGCTGGTTTCCAACCTAGCTCTTATCAAACACTGAACACTTCATAAAATAGGATGTTTTATATTCCTGATCATTTGATTAAGCTTTCATAAAATTATTATACCACCGTCCTAGTTTATCCTGGAATAGTAAAAGTCACAGAGAAATGTAATGTCAACATTTACAAAACAGCTGAGGACTGAATGACAAACTGTTATTCCTTGTCATTTAAAAAAAAGCATCATGAACTCAAATTTTAATAATGAGGAATGTTCATCGTAAGCACGCCTCTCAGGGCTGGGGGGCCATTGCTGGTTGGTAGGACACTCACAGCTCTCACAGGGCCCGGGCAGAATCCCCAGCACCACATGACACAGGCACAGGGACAGCAGGGACCTGTAGTTCCAGAATTCATGGTAGAGAAAGGTGCAAAGTCATTCACAGCTACACAGTGAGTTCTAGGTTAGTCATTTCAAAATATGCTAAGCAAATGATATGTATTTCATTGGAAGAAGAAGGGGGGAGGAACGGAGGGAGGAACAGAGAGGAGGAGGGAAGAAGAAAGAGGATTTTATTGAATCAGGTTAGGAGAAAAGAGCTACAGACGAGAATTTTAAATTATTTTTTTCTTTTAAATTTTCACTACCATCGTAAACTGTAATATATAGCCCTAACAGGAAAGTTCAGATTAAAAACATCTAAATTAAAAGTGAAGGAACTGTAGTTGCTTTTAAACCCCATGATTTAAAACTTTAAAAACAAAAACAAAAACCCAAAGATGGTCGGAAGATAAAAATAAATCTCTCTCATTCACATATTAATTCACAAAGCTCAGCTAAAAAGAATGCCATTCCCTAGGAAATGATAAATTCCCACATGAAATCAAAAGTTTTAATACATACCTACTAATAAATAATTTTACGAACAAATAGAGACAGTCTCCACTGAGCACTTATTCTGTGTATTCTGTGTTAGGCAGAGAATTCATAATTGCTTATGCCCAATCATATTTAATTTTCCTAACAAATGCATATAGTCCATACCTATTATGATTCTCATTTTAAATCATTTCAAAATAGATGCCAGTGGAAATTGAAATTATATTGTAGCAACTGAGATCCAAAGAGGAGAAGCAACATGTCTAAGAACATGCCTAGCTCAGTGTTGAGCCATGGTGGTGTGAAAAAGAAGGAGAAAAGGAACCTAAGCTCCATCCCTTGGCTTCCGTGTTCGCTGTGTGCCCCGGAATCCTAATGCGAAATGCATTATTAGAAACCATTCTCTTCCATTGCCCTCTAGGCAAAGTTAAAAATCAAACTCAGTACTCAAGCTCTGGGCCTAAGTGTGGCTAAGAAGGCTTTCTGGATCCCTTGGGGGGGGGGGGGGTTGGCGGTGGGAGTGAGAAAACCAATCTCTTACTTTGCTGTTGGCAAAGAACTGCCCACCCAAGAGCATCCAGGTAAAATGGGGCTGATTTTCACATGCCCTAACACATTATAAAGTATGCTAATTAAGTGATAGTTCTAAGCTATTTTTCCTAAACATACTGGAATTACCCAAATAAAGGTAATACTTTTATTGATTTGGGTTGTTGTTTTGTTTCTGTTTTTGTTTTTATTTTTGCTTTTGTTTTGTTTTGTTTTGTTTTTTGAGATGGCCTCCCTATGTAGTTTGGTTGGAACTTGCTATACAATCAGGCTAGCCTCAAACTAATAGAGGCCCACGTATTTCCACTTCCATGATGACGGGGCTAAAGGCGTATTCTACTATACCTGGCTAACTTGCACCTAAATGGCTCCCAGTGGCTTCCACCTAGAATGCTTGCCCTGTAGTATTAGGAGATGGTGGGGAAACAGTTAATGGGGGAATCCCTTTAAAAGGCCCTGGGCCCCTTTCATCTGCCTCTCTGCCTCTCTGCCTCTCTGCCTCTCTGCCTCTCTGCCTCTCTGCCTCTCTGCCTCTCTGCCTCT
>NC_034594.1:2487864-2536132 GCF_900095145.1 Mus pahari | reverse complement strand
CTGCCTCTGCCTCTGCCTCTGCCTCTGCCTCTGCCTCTGCCTCTGCCTCTGCCTCTGCCTCTGCCTCTGCCTCTGCCTCTGCCTCTGTCCCAAATTGTTTACTACCATGAGGGGAGCAGCTTTGTCCTGTGATAAACTCCCAGTCCTGCCGTTCCGCCCTTTCATAAACCCAAATCAATTTGGCTAATTAGACAAAAACTTGTAAAGCGTGGTTCTCAGCCTGTGGGTCTCAACCCCATTGGGGAAGTTACTTATGAGACATTCTATATATCAGATATTTACACTATAAGTCAGAACATCAGCAAAATTTCAGTTACGTGGTAGCAACGAAATGATTTTATGGTCGTGGTCACAACGTTAGGTACTCTATCAAAGGGTCACAGCATTAGGAAGGCTTTCCCAGGTTGTTCCTTCTTGCTTCTAAGTTGATTATCTCGGGTGTTGGTTGCTATCATAAATCTGCAACTTCTGGGTAAGCACAGATTGAAAAAGGAAAGAAAGAAAAAGCAGCATGTTTACCGGAAGCCCTCCTTTGCACTGTTAGAACCTCAAGAGAATCACCACTGTTTTCATACTTTATATTAAAACCCCAGCTCTCTAGAAGCCCAAGCTGACCTCATTCTGACTTGGACTCTGCCAACTGCAGGTCTGCAGGCACTGGGGCAAGCAGCAAATGTGCTGCAGAATCTGAAGGCAGGTCCAAAGCAGGCGCTCCGGGACTATTCTCAACAATGTAGTGACGGCATCACTACATTTAGTACCCAGCTTGCCAAGGGAATGCTTTTGAAGGGGAGAAATAGTCCTCTGACTATATACATACAAACATATTCATTTTAATACCTGGACTAAAAAAATGAAAGCATCCGCTGGCTTTGTGTCGAAATGAGTAAGCATACTGCTAGCAATAATGATATTGCAGATCTTTCATGCAAGGGTCAGGCAGTTCAAAAAGCTCTGTGTATGTGCTCTGCGCAGCCAAGTGCGTTCCGTTCAGATATGGTGTTTTGCAATGAAAACGTGCTTTTCCTGTAAATTTGCATAGCTCTTAAAGCTTTCCCTTTCCTGAAAGAAAAAGGAAACATGAAAACAAAAGCAAAAGAAAATTTAAAAAGCAACACTAACATCCTCAACAACATAACAAAACAACAACAACAACCAAAACCACACTGGGCTACCCAGTGTGGAGCACAATTCCAGTTCTAGGGAGACAGAAGCAGGTGGATTTTTATAAATTCAAGGCCAGCCTGGTCTGCATACTGATACACAAAAGACCCTGTCCCAAAACAAAACAAAAAGCACACCCACCAAATGTGAGTTCCAAATAGCCCTAGGGGATTGAGGCTGTAGTTAGAGACAGAACATTTGCTTAGCATGTGCTAGGCTCCGTGTTTAATCCCCTGCTTTATAGGGAAAAAAAACTAAATTTCTAAGTGTGTTGACACATACTTCTAATCCCACAATACTTGGGAAATGGAGACAGATTAGCCACATAGTTAAGTTTGAGAACAAAATTGGGCTACATGAGACCTTGTCCCAAAATAACAAAGTTAATAAACCAAGAACCCTCAGCTTTCTCGGGGACAGGGCATCTCAGTCTGTGCCAGAGGATGAACCTGGCCTCATAGCCTAGTAGGAAAGATATTCTTTCCCAAACCCAAGTACCTTCCAATGCAAAGAAATCACAGAGAAAAACTGTGAGTCAGTTGTCACACCCAAATAAATTACTCACCACAAATAATAGCAATATACCATAGGTGACAAGATGCTCAACATTATTTTAACTAAATGTAACGACTTGCATATCCAAGATAAACAAAAGATCACGCTTAGGTCATGTTTTGAGATTTGCACTTAGACACCTAGCCTCTAAGATGCCAGGGATGGACCGAGGGTGGAACAGCCCAGACATGGGAGGAGACTATGAATAACCTTAACAGAGGTTCTACTAGCTGCGGGAGACAAACCTTCACTAATGCAAACACGGACTATGGGACACTCGAACACTAAAGTTTGCCTGTGGCATGCTGTGTGCTTGTTGACCTCCCTCAGAAGCTGTCTCTCACTGGACAAGAACAAATAGGACCTACGGATTATAACGCTACACACACCTACATCATATGTGCTCTGCCCAAAGCACAAAAGGCAGATATCCCGTGTGTATCGGAAATCTCACTTGGTGACTATTCCTTTCACCTTAGTCTCTCCTCGTCGCACCACCAGGCAAAGCCATTTCTAACCCAGGTCAGAAATATGAGGTGCAACGTAAACAAGACAACATGCTCACCAGGACCAAGGGTCTCTCTAGTATCACTGGGTACCTATAAGAACTCAGAAAGTTGAGGCAGTTGGCTGCTTCCTTGCTCCTGGCAACTGATCACCCTTCCATAGGTTCCCCCAGTACTCCTGGACTCGCCAACGCTGCTGGGTCCCCACTTGTCCTGTCTAGGGTTCCTCAATCTGCTGTCAAGGGAATACCCTCTTGAGGTGTCCACGGCCACCTCCACTGAAAGGACAACATTCTCCTGGCTGGGATACTCCTAGCACTGTCTCGCCGGCCACCTCCGCCCCTTTGTGCTTTCCCATCTCTCGGTCCACCATAGCCCCTAAATCTGAAACCTACAGCTTTCAGCTCAACTCTCTGCGGTGTCTCCTTGGAGAATCCCGCTCCATCTTCCTCAAGGAGAAGCTCATGCCTCTCTCACCTTACTCTTTGGGGGGTTGGGGGGTTCCCCTCTCTCGGGCACCCCCTTCCGCCCTGTTCTTCCTCTACTTGGCATTCCCCTCCGGGATTCCGTTCCCCTCTGCCCTGTGGAGGGCGCCCCAAGAATGCGCACCGGACTACTCCTCCTTTGCATCCTTCCTCTCCGGTTCTCTGGGCTCAGACACCCTCAAACCCCCGCACTCCAGGCTCCTCACCATCGCAGTCCGGATTCCCTAGCCCTTCAGGGCTCTGCAGCTCCCCAACTCCACGGTTTGGACTGTATGCTCTGCATTCTGAAAGCCGATATTAAAACTCTAACATTGGATCCCAGTTCGGGCTAGGTTCCGGGCACCTGGCAACGAGGGTCTACATCCTCCCTGCAGGTCGGGTCAGGCGTTCCTCTACGCCGAGATCCTGACGTCCCCGCCTCCCGGCTCTGGCAGAGACTCCCCAGCATCTCAGTGGAGACCTGCACCCTGCCCGTCCCCCACTCCCCACCCCCACAGTCGGGACTTACAAACACCAGGCGCGGCCGAGCTCCTGCAGCCCAGCTCCGTCAGCCGCACTCCCGACTCCGGCTCCGGGAAAGCTCCTTCCGAGCCGCCCCGACCGCCGAGGGCTCTGCACCGGAGAGCGGCCGGGAGGAGGGGACAACCCGGATGGCGACGCCCAGCTCCGCCCTTTCCCGGCCCAGGGGAGGGCTGCCCAGCCGGGTGCACACTCCACTGCTACCGCCACCGCAAGCTGAGGAAGTTGACTGACGCCGCTTCCTTCCATCCTTCCACCCACCTTTAGACCCTCGCACCCACCCCCAGACCTCCTTAATTGCAAACCCCTCGGGGGCTTGAGACAGCCAGGGATGCGGTTTGCCCTCTATGTTCTTTCCCAAAACCTAAATCCCTTGGGGGTGGGGAGTGGGGGATAAAAACTTCATCTGCCATTTCCAATCCTGGCCTTCTTTCCCCTCATTGCCCTAGGGTGAACTCAGTATAATGCCCAGGAAATCACGCTGTGCACCCCATGAAGGCCCTGTGGACACATTTTCATTGCAAGACTCATACTTCTGCTGTGATTGCATGTGTGAGTGCATCATACATGTCACTGGACATACGTATGCTGTGCCAAGCAGACCCCTCTACCCGCACCCCTCCCCCATGTAACCTCCATTTACTAAGTCTGCCCACAGTGACTGGAGTTGTTCTTCACCCACAATGCACCCTGTATGTATCTTTTTTTTCAATCCATTTAGGAAGCAGGACCATCAGTTAAATCGAATTGACTTTGCTGCTGAAAAGCTGCCTGCATCGTTCAGAAGAAAGGGAATGGAAAGGTCAGATCCTGGGAAGATGGCCTGTGTCAGCTCTCCTGTAGGAAGAAAGTCCATCTTTCCTACTATTCTGAGACAGTTCTGGACTAAGTTTGGGCTCTTTTCGTTTAAACCCACCCTGATCCAGGGAAGAATCTAACCATGTTTTTACCATTCCCAATATTTAAAAATCTGTTATTTGGTGTATCTTCAGCAAAATACCTGGAGGCAAAGTGAACTGTTCATACAGTGGGATTCTGCTCACTCCATAAATGAAGATGTTTAAAATCTGGGATGTTATGTGCAGGTTGGAGCAGATTCAGACCCTGAGAGAGTTCAGGGACCTGTCTCAGTGGGAGGCTTGCCCCACAGGACAGTGACCCGGTGTGCACAGGTGGGTGCGGAAGCTCAGGAGGCTCTGTGATGCTCCTACTGCCTTTAGCTTGTGCTTCAGCCCAGAGATGTCCAGGCTGCTCTTGTATCCCGGGAAGATGTGGCCTTCCATATTAGCAAATATTTCTTATTTTAGCCAGAGACCTCAGCCATAAAGTGATACTGTAAGAGGAAGGGACCCCTGCCACCCTCCGCCCTGCCCCCAGCACATACATTTCTACCCAGACCTAAGCTAGAAACAAAATTAAAAGTCCCCAAATCTGAGGGTCTCCCCGAGGGTTCATCTCAACTGATTGAGCCACGTCATTAACAATAGAGTACATGAAGTGCATCTCCGTCTGCTCTTGCGGCACCTTCCATCCCGGGAGAGCTTCTTTATCTCAAATGGGGTCTTATGAGAAGACTAATTCCTCTGATTCTAAAACTGTGGGTCATAATCCTGTGCTAGAGAACTGAAGGTGGGGCTGTAAAAACCCTCACAACAGTCCAAGGGTTTCCAGTGTGCAACAGCCAAGATGTAAATCAAAACATCCAATGCATAAGGAAGCCGGGGTATCTCTGGTGACTCCAGCCTCTGATGCGTAGTGCCACTTCAGGGCAGGCTTAGCACTTCAAGCGCATGCACACACTTGCACACACTTCCAACAACTTCTGCAACACCCCTAAACATGCTTCTACCATTTGGGGCTGTGTGTTCGTGTGAAGTTGTGTTCCCAGGACTGATGGTTGTAAAATCAATGTATGGATCAACCCTGGAAAAACTGAAGATGCTCTATATCTGAGTCCAAAGTATTCAGCCAGTTTAAGTCACTGTGAAAAGAATCAAGCACATGCATCTCATTAGTGTGCAGTGTCACCTTAGTCCTTAATAAATGCTAAAGCCATATGTGTGCCAAAGAACTTTCTTAAGGCAGTCTTCTTGCTTTTATTGGGGAGTGGAGGAGAAGGGGGCCTCTTCCATCTGTAGGAGTGTTCACAGTTTCTTCAAGCATTTCAGGCTTGTACCCAGGGGGGTCTGGTGGCTGGGTATGTGGGCATATTCTCACTATCTCCCACTATCTCCGACAGGCACCGGGTAGTTGTAGTGTGTGACCTTGTTGATGCTGTTGACAGATCTAGTGTTGTTGTTGAATGGGAGCATATTATACAAAGGCCTGTGATCCTGCTGGTGCTGGTGATGATGATGGTGAATGTACTGGCTGGTTTTGTGTGTCAATTTAACACAAGCTGGTGTTATCACAGAGGAAGGTGCTTCATTGAGGAAATACCTCCATGAGATGCAGCCATAAGGCATTTCTCAGTTAGTGATCAAGGGTGGGAGGGCCCACTGTGGGCGGTGCCATCCCTTGGCTGGTAGTCCTGGGTTCTACAAGAAAGCAAGCTGAGCAAGCCAGGGGAAGCAAGCCAGTAAGTCATATCCTTCCATGCTTCATCAGCTTCTGCTCCCTGACCTGCTTGAGTTCCAGTCCTGACGTCCTTTGGTGAGGAACAGCAATGTGGAAAGTATAAACTGAATAAGCCCTTTCCTCCTCAACTTGCTTCTTGGTCATGATGTTTGTGCGGCAATAGAAACTCTGACAAAGACAATGATGGTGAGAGTCATGGCCAGCACCAGCTGCTTTGCCCAGGCATTCTGAAAGAAAGTGGAGAGTCTCACAGCCATCTTGGTCTCAGAATAGGTAGCCTAAAATAAATTACTCAGTGACCCAATGCTGGTATAACACCCAGGCATTGATATCTGGGTGAGAAACCCTGTTCATCTCTGGCCTTCTGAGAACCACTAGATAACTAGCAGTGTTTTCCCATCATTCATTCGTATCTCTTAAAAATGTCTTGGTGTCTGCTAGCTATCCTTCACAGTGCCAAAAGGTATTTGGTGCAGGCTTCTGGTGGATAATTGCCAACAGTATTTCTCAAACATGGAATCTATGTACAACCAAACCAGCCAGCAAGACGAGATGAGGCCTCTGGTAGGATAGTAGCAAGTCTGTTAAGGACATAGTCAACTACTTTCTGCTAGTATTGGGATGGTACTCCACAGGACTCATATCTGGTCCAATGAGAAGCCTGTAGCTAAGCAGGCCATAGGCCCTAGTTGTTTTGCTAAGTAGACATGCTAGTGGGGACACTCCTACCCTTGTTTTGCTAAGTAGTCACAGTGTGCCCTTCTAACTAGCTATGTATAAATGTCCATAAGCCAATGTCGCTGTCAGTTTTGGTTAGAGCAGCATTACCCTTCCCACCTCCTGTGATCAACGGTGGCCAAAGAGACTCATAACTAGCCAAAGACTAAAGGAGGACTGAGTGCCCAGCTACAAGTGAGACAATAATACCAGTTATTTTTAAGATGCAAGGAATATCACAGAAGGAGCAGAAAGAATGTGAGAAAAAAAAGGGGGGAGTGAGGTGTATCACTGCTTTCTTTGAATGACGTGGCTGTGGTACACCTGAACTCATAACTGTGATTTCTAGGACAAACTCTACATAAGATTCTACACTTCGGCATCCTGTCATGGGAGCAGTGTGGTTCATGGGGCCTTATCCTCCCTGAGGATTTAAAAGCAATTAATGGCTGATGGGGAGTGAGAGAAATTTTCTTCAGTGGCGATACCACTGGTAAGGTAACTATACTCTCGTAAGCAACCCTAAGGAAGCTAATTGGGCAACAGAAGAACAAAACAAAGCCTGAAAGTTGAGGGAGAGGTAGTTGGTGGGAGAAATGGGGTCAACCAGAGAGAGAAGGGGACAAGAGAGAGAAGCGGGGGGCTAATGGTGAATACGGATAAAATATATTACATCCATGTGTAAAAATGTACTAATGAAACCCATTATTATATAGAATTAATACATGCTAATAAAAATATTCTTTTAAAAGTTGCAGCTTCAAGAGAAGCTCTTATTTTTACCATGTGGTGATAGACTAGTGTAGACAAGAAAATTTATTTTATTCATTTATTCTTTTTATAACTCTGAGGAAAACAGGTCTACAGTGACCTTTCCATTCTTGTATCATAATAAGTGTTTGTGTCCTCCTCTGCTGGGGCATTCTGTATGACCCTTAGTATATGGACGTTCACAGCCTAGGAGATGTCTCTGAATGTAACATTCCCACCGGGTAATACCATGCATGTTCATCTGAGATTTTTCCAGGATCTGAACAGGCAGTGTTCACCCACTATGAAGAGCAAGTTGCTGACCCAGTCATCATTCTACCAGACACCATCTTTTTCCTTTCAAATTGTCCCTAAAAGCCATAATAGAAGCATCACAACAAAGAAGTCAATTTACAGGTTTAGGATCTATTTGCTCCAAAGTCTACCAAAATAATTTGACCTAATGTTGTAAACAAACCAAACTGGCCGACTGTTTCCAGTAAAATTTCTACTTTGTGCTTATATATATGATCACTTTCCTAAGAAAGTGAAGATGCTCAAAGATGCTCAAAGAATACGGGAGAGCATCGTACTGTCAGCCTTGGTATAGTTGCATGATGTGGGCTGGTGCTGACTTTACTGCAGCACAAGATAAACAGTTAACTGTAGTCCTGGTCCATATACTGGCTCACACTGGTCTAGACCCAAGGAGTTCTTCTTACAAGGCCCACTTACAAGACACCCAATCAATAGAATTGTTCAAAAGCACTGGTTACCATTGTTTTCTCCTGGGAGGACTGAGACCCCTTCATTTTTCATTGTCTTGGTGAAGCAAAGAAAAGGCTCTTTGTGTACTGGTTAAAAGCATGAGCTTGGATGTTAGCCTATCCTGAGTCTGACATGCTTTAGGGCTTCTCGGAGTCTGTGGTCAGTAACCTAAGCTCTGTGAGTCAGAGCTTTTATGTGTAACATGGAAACAATCATCTTAACCTGCTTGGTGTAATTATTTCTAGAATTAAATGAAAGGCACACAGCATGCGCTTAGCACTGTGCCCAACACATACTGCGGGCTTGATAAAAGCAGATAAAAATCAAGGGTTTGAATAAAAACATCATTGGTATTTTCTGCTGGAAGAAAAGATGTATTATTACAGTGAACCACGTGGGAGGAACTCAGGGAAACTTGAAGATTAACATTAGAAAACAAAACCTGAAATTAGATCTATACATTCTTGACACTGTCTCCCAGTTTCTTCATCCTGTTTTTTCTCTCTTTGGATCCCTTACAGCTAGCCAGTTGGAGAAAGCAATCCAGAAACTAATTTCACCTGCTATACATACATAGATAATAAAAAGGCATGAAAACCAAAACTGTGGTTAAGGTAGACTAAGTTTAAAAAAGAATAATGGTTTTTCTTTTTGTACTGTGTCTATTTTATCTCATTTCACAGTGTAATGGTCAGGACTCACGAGAGCTCACTTTATTTCAATCTAAAGTTGGTCATTCCTTTCCTTCTTAAAAATATGTACACACACACACACACACACACACACACACACTCAAGCACGCCTGTATGTATGCATGCATACCATATGCACGCTGGTGCCTGGGAAATCAGACTAAGATGAATTTTCTGGAGTTACAGGCCGTGGTGAGCCAAACAGACGTGGATTCTGGGGATCTGGGTCTCCTGCAAGAGTAGAAAAATCTCTTGATGGATGAGCCATCTCTCTGGGCCCTCTTTCTATTTCATAATAACAAATAACAATTTCGAGCCAGGCATGTGCCAGGCAGCTGTAATCCCGCCCTGTAGACACTGAAGCAGAAAGACGGGAACTTTCAGTCCAGCCTGTGCAACAGAGTGAGTTCATAACGAGATCCAGCCTCAAAATGACCATCACTGGTTGTGTAGCTCATTGGTCACCTGCCAGCCTATCATGAACCCTGGCCCAGGTTCCATGCCCAGCACTGGAAAACAAAACCAACTAGAGCTTCCCGAGAGCAAATCAATGTGCGTAGGCAAGAGAGACAAGAAGCAGACATTGTCCCTGGGTCCTCAGGAGCCCTGGCTCAGCTGGAGGTGGGAAGCCTTGTTTCTCATCATAACTAGTTCCTGGTGCAAGTGTATCAGGAGGCAAGCTGCAGTGGTACACATGGTAAAATGACCAGGAACTTCTTTATATCGTTAACAAAATAGTGTGGATTCCTAAATCGCAACACTTCATGGTAGGTGCTAATTCTAACACTTGTTCATATAAACAACCCCTAAATTTAGGAAATGCACAGTGTAATTGGATCACAGTAATGTAATGATAAAGAAAAGTATGGATGTGAAAGGGAGGGCTTTGTCATTAATTTTCTGCAGAAAATGACAGCTAACCAGCCTTATGGTGAACGGCTCTGGTGGACAGCCATTAAGGGTCCTGACAATGCCCTCCAGCTGCTTCTAAAGCCTTTAAAGTTCCTGGAAATTGTTTTCTTTTCCATTTTCTTTGCTCCTGGTTTTTAGTCATCGTGTCCTGGGAAGAACATGGGCAGTGTCCTAGCTCTTGAACAACGAGAAGACTTCAATGAGACTGATAACAAAAGTACGCAAAAGGAAACATTTTTTCCCATTCTTCCCAACTCCGGTTACACTCTAAAAGACTTTTCAGAGAAGGTTGTCAGATATAGGACTAGAGGAGAAAAGTCATGTGATTTTATTCAGAGTAGGAAAAAATGACACTGGGCTCTCTGGACTTTGCCACCTACCACCTCTGTCTCCATTAGTGTGTTGAGATCCCTGGGGAAGTACCTAGCTCCCTAGAGCTTACCTCATTCAGTCATCCATCACGGTAGTGCATCTGATATGGCATGGGCCACCTTCTCCCCTCTGCTAAACGCTGTGGTTCAGAAGCCACTGAGAGGATAGTGTTTTCTGTCCATGGCTCCTTAGTTGCCACTTACCTTGGGCATGCTTATCTTGGCTCAGTTAACTTAAATATGATAGGCCTGAGAAAAGGTCCATTTTGAATAAGTTCAGCAACAATTGCATTATTCATACTTTATTCTGGCCAGGCTTCTGGGTTTTAATCATCTAAAAAAAAAAATCAGACAACAATGACCAGTCTGATTCAGCACATCAGAGTCGGTTTACTGAGTTTACTGAGTCGGTTTTAGCTTCAGAAGGGCGAGCCAATAGCAAGCCAACAGCTAGAAATGGTTTGCCCATGTGGCCATCTGGAAGGCCTCTCAGAATAGATTTCAGAACAGGAGCAGATGAATTGGGATCTTCTGGGGGGTTATTTGTATGCTCCAGGGACATAGATGTTGGCTACATTGTGGCCTTGGTCAAGGATGACATTCGGTTAAATGCGCTATAACATATTGAAGTGACCTTTCTTGTGGCTCTCACATATCATTTAGCATTTCCCTTTTCATTTCTTTTTCACTGGGCTCTAAGCTTCTATAGATAAAGGTCTGTGTACATGGTCCTAACTGTTCTACCTGTATGAGACAGCACACAGCTTGCGCTCAAGAAACATTTGTTGAAAGAATAAACCACACGACACCAATGCTTAGCACATTGTGAATACACTTGGTTCAGGAGTGCATGACCATACTCTAGAACCCTTAAAAGTTGTTAGGACAATCTAGAATTGGAATAAGAAAAGAATACATGCCCCAGGGATAGAAACAGTAGAATCCAGAAAAAGTAATTAAGAAGAAATATGTTTTTCCATCTGTCCTAGTTGTCCTTTTTTCTGTTGTGATCAAACACTGACCCAGCTTGGGAAAGGAAGGGATTATTTGACTTATAGGTTACAGTTCATCACTGAAGAAAGCTCCAGCAGGAGCTCAAGGCAGGAACCTGGAGGCAGGAACTGAAATAGAGACCATGGAGGAAAGCTGCTTATTTGATTTGTTTCCTCTAGCTTGCTCAGCTACCTTTTTTTATACAGTACGGGACCACCTGCTCAAGGGTGGCACCACCCTGATGGGTGGGATGAGACCTTTCCATCAAGTACCAATCAAGAAAATGCCTCACAAAGATGCCCACAGGCCAGTTTGATGGAGGAAGTTCTTCAATTGTGATTCCCTCTTTGCAGGTGACCTGGAAATGTGTCAATTTGACAAATGACAACAACAAACAAACAAACCATAACAAAACAAAACAAAAAAACCATACCACCATTGGGGTGGGGGTGGGGTGGAGAGAAAGAAAAATAGAGAGGAGGAGTGACTCTGGGTCCTGGGCAGGAAATGCTGCAGGAACTGACTAGTCTTGGTTTGTTTGTTTTTTAAGTGTCACATTGAACTTTAAGAATTTAGAATGTTCTTAATCGAGGAAGCAGTGGCACATGCCTTTTGTCCCAGCACCTGGGAGGCAGAGGCAGGCAGATCTCTTGAGTTTGAGGCCAGCCTGCTCTACAGAGCAAGTTCCAGGAGAGCCAGGGCTACACAGAGGAAACCTGTCTCGAAAAACAAATGAACAAACAACAAAAGGGAATGTTCTTGATAGTTTAAACAAAACTTTTCACTTTTATTCTCCTTCCCAAATAAGTTCCTGTATCAGTCTTGCAAGTCTCTGCTTCAGCCTTCCCATTAACTTGGAGTCCTCCAGCCCCAAAGTCATCCAGGAAGGACTTTAGCAGCCACTGCGGATGTACAGATCCAATTTTATTCTTTCTCCTTAATGTATCTCATGATGGTCTACAAACCACCCAACAGCCTGGGGATTTTGACCAGTCTTAGAATGTTGGCAATAGCAATGAAAAATGCTAGCAGGAAGCTCTAGGGGAAAGTGGTCTTTACAACAAGACAAGATGACCAAGAATTGTGTGCATTAACTGCAGTCAGTTCATGAGGTGGAATGCCAAAAGCTTCAAGAATCACAAAGACCACATAACAAGAAGAGAGGTACAATCTGTCCTTCTATGATGTGTTGGTTGTTTTATTTTGTTTTTGCCAACTTGACATAAGCTGGAGTCATCTGTGAAAAGGGAGCCACAATTAAGAACAGCCCTCACTGTGCCCAAAGATTGGTTTTCATGTTTGATTATTGATGTGGAAGTATTCACCGTGGGCAGTGCTGTCCCTGGTCAGGTGGCCCTGAGTTGCAGAAATAAACAAAATGAGTAAGCCTTGAGGAGCAAGCCAATGGGAAACTCTCCTCTACAGCCTCTGCTTCAATTCCTGCCTCCATGTTCCTGCCTCAAGTTCTTGTCTTGACTACACTTAATGATGGACTGCAACTGTAAGCTGAAAAAAAAAAAAAACCCATCCCAAGTTGGGTTTGGTCAATGTTTCATCCTTGCAACAGAAAGGCAACTAATACTCATGGGTTAGCAGAAGTAGGAAAGGTGATGCAGGCTTTAAGTTTGTGTATATGCACAGGCACACAACCTTGCCAAAAGGAATGGTAAAGAGAAAAGGTAAAAGGATGCAGATAAGAAAGTTGTATGCTCATAATGGCATTTCCAGAACTCAGTTCCCTTTTCTATAATTGTAAATATTTTTTAAACTGACCTTAATAAATACACAAGTGAATGACTGTTGCTTATTGACGTAAGCCAAAGTATAGTTCTGATGTTTTGTAATTAGTCATAGGTTATGATAATATAAAACTACAATGAGTTAATTACAGTAATTTTGGTGGTGGTGGTACAAGGTGCTTTGTGAACACCCTGTGCTTATGAGCTCACAACGGCAACAAATAGAACCCTTATCTTCTCTTAGACTAGATGTTAGGAGAGGCGACCTGCTGAAGGGAACCCCAGGCTGTCTGCCCTATCAGCAGTCTCAGCATGGAGGGAGTGGACAGCAAGAA
Source organism: Mus pahari (assembly GCF_900095145.1). Classification (NCBI taxonomy): domain Eukaryota; kingdom Metazoa; phylum Chordata; class Mammalia; order Rodentia; family Muridae; genus Mus; species Mus pahari. The sequence continues at coordinate 2,523,049 of NC_034594.1, read as the reverse complement.
GTTTAGACTTGGTGTTCAGGCTTCCCGGCCTAATAGTAGAGTGCCCTTTCTCTTAGTCACTAATGGGCACAAGCAGCTCTAGGAGACATGAGCAGTCTCCTGTCCTCCCACACGCCTCTGTGACATGCAAAGAGAAGCCAGACCGGGACACAGTCACCATAAGTCACAAACCAGTTCCCTGGAACAGTGCTTTCTGCCCTTAAACCATTGGACTATTTTTGTTTGTGAATCTTTATAATGAACCACTCTTGGCATTACTTCTCGGTGTGCAGTTCTTTTGTATTTCCTGGGAGCTGGTCCTATTTCCCCCATGCTAGGCTGATACCCAGCCGGAATGCTTTGGCCAGCTTTGAACCAGTGCATGGCATATGGCTGGTGTTGATTCTCAGGCATTGGTATCCTTCTCAGTTGCCAGACATTCTCAGGGTTACTTCTTCCTGCCATCAGCAGTGTCTCTCCTCTCTGGCCAGTGTGACTACTTTTTTGGTTTAAATTGTGCCAAGACACTAGACCTAGGCGATCTTTGTGGAGATTTGGGTCTGGCTCACCCGTTTTCTGTTTCTAATAAATACCCCTTTTTAACTCTAGCCAGTCCTAAAAAGTGAGTTCCTATGTGTAACATCTCTGGCCATGCTGGAACTTGCTTTGTAGACCAGGCTAGACTTTGAACTCAGAGATCTGCTTGCCTCAGCCACCCAAGTGCTGGGATTTCAAGTCAATCTCTGATACCACAGACATAAAAGTATTCAGAATTTTATTTAGGAAAAAAGTAAGTATTCTGGGCAGATGGGGCGAGGACACCCAGAGGCCCATGTACTGACATCCTGAAAGACAGAAGAGAAAGAGAAGCAGAATGGTTTGTGCACTGTGAAGGTGGCAGACTGGAAAAGCAAAGGTAGGGAGGTGCAGCCTGATGTGAGTGATGGTGGTGGCTGCTTCCAAGGAACATGTCTGGGTCTGTGTCAGTGACCAAAGGCTATGGAGATGTCACTGGTCTGGGCTGCAACCTCAGGCCTGGGCTGCAACCTCAGGCTGTGTTGATGTCTGAGGACTGCACAGAGTTGGCCCTGCCCCTCATCAGCTTCAGCACATGCATGCATGCACGCACGCATGTGCACGTGCACCTCACCTCACATGGGCAATACAATAGAGCTGGCACAGTAGAGCCAGCTCCAAGGGCGTGAGAGCTTGGGAGCTACCCCTGTCACTCACAGATTGCTGCATTCCAGAGAGCTGCCCCCCACCCCCACTTACCTAGGCATTGCTGGAGAGGTAGCTCTAGTGACCTGAGTGTGAGAGAGCTGTACCTGCTCCTTGCCAATTGCAGACAAAAGAAGTGGTCCCAATCCTGGCCTGGGCAAAGTGGGAGAGCTGGCCCTGGCGTGTCCGTGCAGGAGAGCAGATGGACTGGACAATTCATCTACCACCCAGGCCCAGATTCAGGGCTTTGAGTTGATGCATCCCAACATCTACCCCGTCATGAACTACTGGAGCATGTGAAGAGGCCAGTCCTGCAGATCCAAAGCTGCAGGATCCCTATGACACAGGGCAACAACGGGATATCTCAGAGGAGTCCATGTGAGGATCCAGTATTGATATGTGTGGCAGAAGCCAGACGCCTAGAACCAGATCAATGACTCATTGCAGTGAATAGTTGCTGGACTGGCAAAGGGTATATTGTGTGACACACCATGACATACTGCAGCTTCTATGGTGAGATGTTATTTGCTTGTTTTCTTTTGGGAGGGATGTTGCAAGAGTAAGGGCGGATATGAAGGGAGATGAATGGGATTGGGATGCATGATGTGAAATTCACAAAGAATAAATGAAAATTTGTTTTAAAAATTTGTTCTGTGAATGTATTGCTCAAATGTTCATGTGCATGTAGAGTGTGTGTGTGTGTGTATGTGTGTGTGTGTGTGTGCGCACGTGCGCGCATGTGCATGTATGTATTTGTGTGTGTGTACAGGCTGGAGGACAATCTTCAATGTTGTTTCTCAGGTGCCAGATGCCTCTTTTGTGGCAAGGTTGCTCATTGTCATTAAGCTCACCTCATCCATTAGGCAAGACTGGCTAGCTGGTGAGCCTCTGGACCTGCTTGTCTCTGTCTCTCCAGCGCTGAGATAACAATCAGGTGGCCAACACCCATCTTTTCTTTATGTGTTTCCTAGGATCTGAATTCAGGTCCTTGTGATTAAAAGTGAAATGTTTTATCGATTGAGCTACCATCTCAAAAATCCAGAATGTCTATTTATATGTTATTTTTTTAAAAGTAGAGTTCTAAGAGACATTTCAAATCATATCATTATTTGACAGATAAGAAGCTGAAGATCAGAAGTTGTGGTGGTTTGAACACGCTTGGCCCAGGAAGTGGCACTATTAGGAGGTGTGGCCTTGTTGGAGTGGGTGTGTCACTGTGGGTGTTGGCTTTAAGACCCTCATTCTAGCTCCTGGAAGTCAATCTTCTCCTGTCTGCTTTGGATGAATATGTAGAACTCTCAGCTTCACCAGCCCCATGTCTGCCTGGATGCTGCCATGCTTCCTATGATGATAATGGACTAAACCTCTGAACCTGTAAGCCAGCCCTAATTAATGTTTCCTTTATAGAGTTGTCTTGGCCATGGTGTCTGTTCACAGCAGTAAAACCCTAACTAAGACAGAAGTTAAGAATCACTCGGGAGGCAGAGGCAGGCGGATTTCTGAGTTCGAGGCCAGCCTGGTCTACAAAGTGAGTTCCAGGACAGCCAGGGCTACACAGAGAAAACCTGTCTCAAAAAACAACAACAACAAACAAACAAACAAACCTTTCTGGTGCCTCAGATGTATTAGAATGGAGACTGGGATCTCATTTAAACCACAGTGAGCTTCCCACTCCCTTCTTCCCCCATCAAGGTTTTCCTCTGACTCACCAACCTGCACTGTGTATATATAGATGCTGCTCACGTTATTGAACCACAGAAGAAACGTGATTTGGTGCTTTTACTATTTGCACTGATTAGTTTGACTGGTGAGAGGAGTGTAACTATGTATGCAGTCACATTGAATCAGTCCTTGATGAGTAGCCAGAAGCCTTGGACTGTGGCTGACAAGCAGGGACTGGAGGCATATTGAAATTTGGTGGTGTAATTCAGTAATTATTAAATAAGAAAACCCTGAACTTGCTAGCTCCCACTGGGAGGGTGGTAAGTGCTCTGCTCTGCTTCTCTCAAGCTTTCTGACCATCATCACATGGTTCCTGTGCTGCATCATGACATCACCAGCCTCTGTCTTCTCATTGCACTACAGTTTCAGCAGCCTCTTTCTGTGTCTTCTCTCTTACTCTAAATCTGGCAAAGAAATCAGGGGAATGTAGACTGTCATGACTGATTGATAGTGTCTTGTGTCTAAGGTTGGAAAATGGCTGTTTTGTTGGCTAAGTCCCAACTAGGCTGCTGGTAGCATGCATTCTGCCAGGAACAGCACATGCCTACTGGCGAGGTGGATGCTAGAGCAAACCCAGGGGAAACAGACCCACAACATGGAGGTACCCCCTGTACTTGCCAAGTCTGATTATCTCTCACCCAAGGACTATTCTAAAATCCACACAAGATAACATCAATCCTGCCACTGCAAGGATACTCTATTTGGACCTTACCTGAGTCATGATTTTCAATGTTACCTGTGTATATACATCATTTAATCTTACCAGTTCCAAGTTGTGTATACAAAACATACCACTTTCTTCTGAAACCATGGCTACATTTCATTAAATAGTCTTCATTTGTCCTTAAAATTATTTTAGCAAAATGACTGTTTTCTCTCACAGGCTGTATACTTCTTGGGGGAGAAGCACAATTAATTTTTTGTTTACTTCCCAGAATGCTTCTGGGCTATGAGCATTTAAAAATCCATTAAAATCTTGGGCATAATGACTATATAATAATAATCTAATTTAGCAAAATGCTATTAATGTCCTTATGGAGTACACATCTGTTTCTGCTTGTCTCCTTTTCACTCTCCCTCCCTCACCTAATTGTGATGACAATCTTAACCCTGGCTGATGGGAAAGGAAAACACAGAGAGTCTTACCCCTGCTGCCTTGCAAATGAAATGTCACCCAAGGTAGACCACTCCCTGTTTCCCCCGGGGTTGACAGTATCTGCTTTTTCTTGAGATCACTCTTTTAGTAAAGACCATGTAAACCCAGCATGCCATTGACTTACAGTACACATTTGGAAGATAAATCTGAGGTTGAAGCCAGGAACCAAGTGGTAACCCAACTTAAGAAAAGGTCTGCTGGGTGTGGCTTTGGAAATTTGCCCTTAGTGAAAGAGACAATCATAGTCCCACCTACTTTTCTACTCCCTACCTTGAATGCAAGTGTCATTGGTAGAGTTGAAGTTGATGTCTGAATAAGATTGGTTTGGCGCCTTTGGGCAGAGAAGTTGAAGTCCTTGAAGCACATGCATACCTGTCTTAGTCAGGGTTTCTATTCCTGAACAGCATCATGACCAAGAAGCAAGTTGAGGAGGAAAGGGTTTATTCGGCTTACATTTCCATACTGCTGTTGATCACCAAAGGATTGAGGACTGGAACTCAAACAGGTCAGGAAACAGGAGCTGATGCAGAGGCCATGGAGGGATGTTCTTTACTGGCTTGTCCCCTGGCTTGCTCAGCTTGCTCTCTTATAAAACCCAAGACTAACAGCCCAGAAATGGCACCACCCACAAGGGGCCTTTCCCCCTTGATCACTAATTGAGAAAATACCTTACAGCTGGATCTCATGTAGGCATTTCCTCAACTAAAGCTCCTTTCTCTATGATAACTCCAGCTGTGTCAAGTTGACACAAAACTAGCCATTACAATACCTAATACCATTGTCTACCAGTATCAAGGAGGATTGGTCCACGGATTGCTCCCTACCTTCCCTAAATCGTTGATACCAAAAATCAGCAAATACTTAAATTTCTTATACAAATAGCAAAGTATTTCCATATAGCCCATATCTTCCTATGTAGTGGCTTGTATTATGTTAATTTGGGCCCCCAAAACTGCTCACAAGTGTCCACACACAAGACATTCTAAATAAAGATGCTAACAGCCAATGGCTGGGCAGACTGGACAGTGGTGGAACTTTTAGGATTCCTAGCTGAGGAAGAAAGAGGAAAAAGGGATTGTCATGTCAAAGTGTAAGCCAAATAAACCCTTTCTCTCCATCAAGGACCTTGGTCATGGTTTTTTGTCTTAGTTAGGGTTTCTGTTGCTGTGAAGGGGCACCATGACCAAGGCAACTCTTATAAAGAACAATATTGAATTGGGGCTGGCTTACAGTTTCAGAGGTTTAATCCATTATCATCATGGCAGCATCCAGGCAGTCTTGGTGCTAGAAAAGGAACCAAGAGTTCTGCATCTTGATCAGAAGGCAGCAGGAGAGGACTAACACTGGCAATGGGAAGAGCTTGAGGTCTAGGAGCACTCAAAGCCTGCCTACACCGTGGCACACTTCCTCCAACAAAGCCACTCCTCCTAGCAGTAGCATTTCCCACGAGTCAACCAGCACAGTGTTTACCACAACAATGGAAAACAATTAGAATTCATTGCTTAGATAATAATTATAATATGGAAATCTATATCTATTCAGTGTAGTCAGTCATCATGGGTGTCACTAGATAGATAGTACAGGAACAGTAAGCCAGACAAACCAGTAAATGCTGAACAGAAAGAGGACCTGAGGGGTGGCAAGAGGCTACAGCAGGTTATGTCGATATGCCACTTCATTCATGTGGTACGTTGGCTGGTGCTCAGTATGTAGCAAATACAAATTCTGCTTTTGAAACTCTCTGGGACTTGGAGTTTAGAGAATGCTTTTCTTAATCTGTGGTTGGTTGGATCTGTAGATGTTGAACATTTAGATACAGAGGGTCTGGCTATATCTGAATCACAGTGTTCTGACAGGATGTATAAGGAGTGGTCAGTACACATGCAGTTAACTTCTACTCGACAGTGCAAACAGGCCACTGCAATACTGCTGCATAAAATGTTAGCTTCCAGCCTCTAATATCATAGTTTTCAGGGGACCGGGAGTCTGGACAGACTTTAACTGGCTTCTCTGCAAGGCCTTAATCAGGTTGGCCACTCCTGTCTTCCATCTGGAGGCTCAACGGATACTGCGCCTGCTTCTAAGGTTGCTAGCAGAATTCATTTCTTTAACGTTATGGGACTGAAGACCTTGGCTTGTGGCTGGTTATTGACTGGAGATGGTCATTAACTCCAGAGACTACTCAGTCTCCTGCCAGATTGTCTTCCTGGTGTGTCTACTTATGTCATCAAGCATGCAGGAAAAGGCTCTAGGGCAGTCATTCTCATCTGTCCTAATGCTGTGACCTTTAAATACCTCATGTTGTAGTGACACCCCAACCATAAACTTATTTCATTGCCTCTTGATAACTGTAATGTTGCTACTGTTATGAATAATAATGTAAATATCTGATATGCAGGATATCTGAGAACCCCATGAGAGGTCCATTTGCCCCCCCCCCCAAATGATCCCATCCCACAGATTGAGAACCACCGTTCTAGACAGAGTCTAGAAGAAATCTCTCAACAAGATGCATCATACTAAGATGATGTAACTGGGCAGTGGTGGCGAATTCCTTTAATGCCAGCACTTGGGTGACAGAGACAGGCAATTCTCTGAGTTCGAGGCCAGCCTGGTCTGCACAGTGAGTTCCAGGACAGCCAGGGCTACGCAGAGAAACCCTGTATTGAAAAACAACACAAAAGATCATGTAACAGTGGAAACTGCAGTCCATCACCCTTGGGGCCATTTATGGGATAGATTCTCTATCTGCTTATGGAGAGGGGAACACACAAAGATGTGAACGGGGGAACTTAAGGTCCCAGCGAGGGAAGCTTGCCTGGTCATATAACCACCTCTGAAAGAAGAAGAAAAATGGAAAAACTTCCTTGGGAATTTAAAAAAAAAAAAAAACCCTCTTCAGTACAAATAAAAATGGAGACACCCTAGAAATAGAATTTGTGTGATTTGGCAACCACCAAGGATCACGAAGGGAAGGGAAGAAGTGAGGATGACTCAGGGCTCTAAAGCCCAAGACTGGAAAGATGACAATCCTCCTGCTACCGAATCTGGAAAGAGGGAGGGGGAGGGAGGAAGGTGGAGGTTCTCCCGAAGAGCCACTGCATCTGCATGGGGTCCCCTCCTTGGAGCTCAGAGCAGAAGGCTGCAGCACAGCATTTTGTGTCTGGCCCACTTCTACCTAGGCCTAGCATTGGATCGGAGTTGGTGCCAAGGTTGTGAAGACAGCAGTAGAGACCATTTCTATATGATCCTCTCCTGCAGGCCTTTCACCCTGACACCGAGACCCCTTAACTTGATAGCTACTTACTGGGTTGAATTCTTGCTTGCTTCTATAGTCTTAGCATTCTGCCATGCTATGGAGATGCCTCCACAAGTTGCCTCAACTCCTGCTTTCCCTGATTGGTATACACCATTATCCTACTGCAAAAACCACTTTCCAATGCTTGTCTCGCCTTTGCCTGGCTGTGCTTTGATTTCCATATAGTGCGAGTGTGTGTGCATGCACATACACACACACACACACACACACACACACCCCACAGCTCAAAAGCCATCCATCATTGCTATTGGCCCCACTTCAAACGTCCTCTTTCAGCTTCTAGGGCACCACGGTCTCTTTCTGTCGTTTTAATAGCACTATATTGTGAGTTGCTTCTTTTTCTCTTACTAAATCATCATCTTTTCAAAGGCAGAGAATAAGCTCGGCCCACCATTACAGCTCCAATTTAGCATAGACTCCAGCACACAGCAGACACACAATAAACCTCTGCTGCATGGACAAGTGAGTGCCTACATATTTCTGTTTCAGTTAAAATTTCTTTGCTGGTGAATGCCAGAAAACATAAAACAATGTCACCAGACACCATCTTTTTTTTTCTCATTCCTGGTTCCACTTCCTCCACTTAGCCCCATTGGGGAGTTGTGTGGAGTAGCAAGGTGACCACAGTAATTTCTTCTGTCTTATCACACACAAGCAAGAAAGCAACGCTTCTTTTACTCCCAGAGCTTCTGAGGAGCCCAATGCCTTTTTCGGAATCAAGTGCTATTTGTCTAGAAAAACAGAAGTCGATGACTGGCCAGGCATGAGTCAGACCTCAGCTCTGCTCTGTAAAACCAACTAAAACTGGGGATGAAGAACGGCACTAGTGGTGGCAAGGAGTAGCTTCTCCAAAGAGAAAATTCTAGACTTTCCATAGATTTTTTGATGAGAGAATTCAGAGCAACACCAAATAAGTACTTAAGTAAGTAAGTAAGTAAGTAAAGTCAGTCAGTCAGTCAGTCAGTCAGTCAGTCAATCAATCAATCAATCAATCAATCAATCATATTTTGCTTAATCCAGAGAGGCAGGGAAGATAAACAATGAGGAAAGAAGTACCAGCTTAAGTTGTCTGAGAAACAAACTAGAAGCCAGGGGCACAGCATGCTAATGACAAATATTTGTTTACTCTCTATCATGGGACAGCAACCTATCTGTAACAGCACGTTAACCCTCCAGTAACCCTGGTGTATAGACATTTTCATTCTAGTTGACAGAATCTCGAGGTGGACTGTGGGTCAGAAGTTACGTGACTCACCAAGGCCACATAGCTAGTGAGTGGTGTAACAGGAAAAGGCCCCGGGGACGTGACACATGTCTATCTCCATAAATGGATGCCTGTGACAAGAGCTGAACAAGGTCTTGAATACAGTGAAAGGGGTTGGGGAGCCATGGTGCCTGACCATTTGGCAACTGGGAAGCTACCACTGACTTGTGTGATGGCTATTTCAGAACAGCTTTGAGGGCCAAAGGTATGGAAAAATGAACAGAAAGCTACTCTTCTGGGACAGTTGACAGTGTTATGTCTCTAGCCTGGAAGTCAGGCTTGGCCCAGAGCTTCTGTCACTGAGGATCTGTTAAATTGGGTGCCGACTAACTGCACAAATGAAGAAAAAATTAGCATACAAGGAGGAAAGGGAAATAAAGAAAGGACTGTGGAATGAGTTAAATTTGAACTTGACAATGAAAGAAAGGTTCGTGATGAGGCCAAGTCCCTCCAAAGGAAGGGTAACAGGTTTTTTTTTTTCCTTCAAAAACATGCATAATCTATGGGTTTTGGAGCAGGTAGGGAAGAGCTAAGAGTACTCTTGTCTGTTCATGTTTAATTTTCAGTACTAAAACAACAACAAAAGGTTCTTATTTCCATTCAAAGCAGATTCAGTCTTTTAATTCATGCTTCATGACTGTGCTGTCAGTCATAGAACAGATGCAGGGTGAACGTAGGCACTCATTGGGTTAAACTGAATATCCAAGCGCGGGAGGTGAGGAAACACTCTGGGTAAAGCGCTTACTGCACAGGTTAAGGAGTAGAATTCAGATCACCAGGATTCACGTAAGACCTAGAAGGGCCTGACCCGCCTGTAATTCCAGTGCTGGTGGCAGAGATGGACTCCTGGAGCAAGCTGGATAGTCAGATTAGCCAAAGTGGTGAGCTCTGGTACAGAGAGAGACACTGTTTCAATATATACCAAATAGAGAGGAACTGAGTAAGACCCACAATTGCCTGTGGACCACCACATCCTAGGATGCATGGGCAACTGTTCATACATGAGTACCAACACACATACACACACACATACATACATACATACACATACTTATAACACACACACACACACACACACACACACACACACACGAATACAGTCTATTCAAAAGGCAGCCACAATGTCAGCATAATTTGGTGGCTTGCAAAGACTTTGGGAGGGTTTTGTGGAAAGCCAGAAGAAGTAAATGTGTCCATGTCAACTATTCCACAAAATGTCAGCAAGGCAAGTTACTCCTATCATTTTCTAAAGTAGGAACTTACATCCTACTTCAAAACACCAAGCCTTGGGCTGTGACGTCAGATTAAGGGTTTGTAATAGTGGGCTTGCCAGGGGAAATTATAGCGTGTGAGGTCACAGATGTTAGAAATCAGGAAGGATTTATTAAACCTCCTCTGGGCCAGTACCAAGACTGTCCCTCAGGGAAGATGACTCAGCCAGCAAGACTTCATCAGGTGGCAGAACTGGTCATACTACTTTGGCCCACGTGTCCCACTCTGCCCATCCCCTGTGTATCCCTGATACGAGCCTCGTGAGGAAAGCATAGGCCTGCATGCTTGTTTGGGATGTAGCACATGGGAAGTAGGTAGAGGCGGGCAGGACTTTTTGAGTTCAAGGCCAGCCTGGTTTACAGTTCGAGAACAAAAACAAAACAAAGAACTTTCTCCTGTCCCCCACCCCCACCCCTACCCCAGAAGTTAAATATCTGCAGAGGGAAAAAAATAATCTACCTCCTTCAGTGAGAAGTGCTGGCAGTGAGCCTTCTCTGGCTCTCATCTGTGAACCTCGGGGCCCTAGGCAGGTACTATGTACCTGTGTTCCCATGAGGATATGTAAAGGGGGAGGGGCTGAAAATGGACATGCATTCTACCTCTAGCAGGGCCAAGGGCAGGCCTGAGCTAGGCAGGGAAGGAAGGTTGGTTCCCAAACTTACTGTTTCCATTTATGGATTGGCACAGGGTCTTCAGAGCTCCTCACAGCCATGGAGAAGAGGGCCATTTTCGAGCAAAAGCAGGCACACTGAAGATTTTGGTAAATGAATCTTCAACTTCATTTCAAGCAATGAACTGTCTGTTTCCTCCACTCTCCGATGTATCTGAGGCCAACTCGACCTCCAGCAACTCAGCATCTTCCCCGGCAGGGTTAGAATCAACAACTGTCCTTCGATGGCAGTGCCTTTTATTGTGCCAAAAGAGAAAGCTACACACATGAAACAATGAAGTTTATCTTCATCTTTCCCTTCTCTCGGCAGGCCCAGACCTCTATAGCATGGACCAATCATTAAAGCACTGGGGGAAATTTGTGCTTTAAGATGTGACCTCCCCCCAGGCCTATTTCCTCCTAACAATAGGCTCCGCAGCTTGCTTTCCTGAGCATGCTCTCATTTGGCCAGAATCCCTGTGAAGAAGGCTGTATTGAGCAGTATCTCCCCCAAGGTGTTTTAACCACTTAGAAAACTCAGAGTACTTTTGACTTGCCTGTCTCTGTGCTAAATGCCTGACATGCTTCTGTGACATCACGGTCACTCGGTGAGATGAAAAAAAAAAAAAAATTACAGCTCCTTTCCAGGGAAGAAAGCTTCCTATATGCAAGTCTTCCAAGGTCACCAGCAACCTGGAACACCAAGGTCACCAGCAGCCTGGAACACCAAGGTCACCAGCAACCTGGAACACCAAGGTCACCAGCAGCCTGGAACACCAAGGTCACCAGCAACCTGGAACACCAAGGTCACCAGCAGCCTGGAACACCAAGGTCACCAGCAGCCTGGAACACCAAGGTCACCAGCAGCCTGGAACACCAAGGTCACCAGCAGCCTGGAACACCAGAGTGAAGGCCAAATCCCAATCTGTGCCTCTCCCATTGTCCTTCCTGTACAGAAGGCATGGAGGCATCAAGGATGCCCATTTCCTAGGCAACTCCCTCATTTTTAACACACCAAACTCACATATGGAAGTGTGTGAGTAGCTGGAGAGAGAGAGAGAGAGAGAGAGAGAGAGAGAGAGAGAGAGAGAGAGAGAGAGAGAGAGATACTACTCCCTCTAATTTACTTATTCATTTTACTGCCCAGTCACTGTCACCTTCCCTGTCCCTCCTTCACAGATTCCCTCCCTCCACCCCCTCCACTCCCACCCTGCACGTCAAGTCTATGGAAGGTTAGGCTCATCCTCTCGCACTGAGGCCTGACAAGATAGCCCAGTTGTGGTATGGATTCCACAAACAGGGAACAGCTTTAGGGACAGCCCCTGCTCCAGTTATTGGAGGGCCCACACTGAGACTGAGCTGTACATCTGCTACGTATGTGTCGGGGGCTCCCTGTACAGCCCATGTAAGCTCTTTGGTTAGTGGCTCAGTCTCTTGAGAGCCCCCAAGGATCCAGGTTAGTTGATTCTGTTTGTCTTCCTGTAAAATCTACATCCTCCTCAGGGGTCAATCAACTTCCCACATTTAAGTGGAACTGTCCCATTGCATTTTGGGTACAGTAATAAGCAACAAGATCATCTCATTGTACCTTATAAGTTATGGCTTCAGCATCTGATTCTTTAGTCAGGTCCAAGTCAAGTAGAGTAGTCTCTCACACCTCCTGGAATAAGGGGTGCCCTCTACTACACCTTTGACACTGGCCTATCACGGCTGCCTGTGGATCCCTGGCTGCGTCTTTCTTCCTTCTTCATCGTGTCTGTCTTGCCCATCTGCGTGGCTGACCTTAGATGGAAACCCTCCCTTGCCTGAGAGCATTCTCTCCTGGCTTGCTGATGCTTCTCTAAGCTCTCCTCAGCATCTTTCAGAAGCTCCGATTCCTTTAGTTATAACTGGTCATGTTTCAAATATTCATCGCTGGTTTAAGCAGACAAGGATACCCCCAGGTACATCACTGGCTTATGGATTCAGGGAGAAAAAGAATAGACTCCAATGGAGTTACCAGGAAAAAAGCCACACTCAGGAAGAACTTGTCAATGGTGTAACTGCTTCAGCCACAACTAAGAAGTACTTCCTGGTGAGGACATGACTTCAAAACTGCCTACCAGGACAGTTTTGAAATTGTGTTGTATACGCTGTGGGGCACTGAGCTATGCAGACAGTTTGAGTCGAGTTGAGGTATGGAACCCCGGGACCTAGTGGCAATAATTCACCTACTTAGGACAGAAGGAGTTCCCTCATATCTCCTGGACTCAAGGCTCCTGTGGAAGTTACCACCCCCCACAGCTCCCACAGGTGAAGTGTGGCTAGCAGTCACATAGACAACGTCCCAAGCTTCTGACCTTCAGGTTACACTCCTCCCCAGTTACCTAGGAACAGTAAAGATAACAACCTACCATAAGAGGGGCTGCTTAGCCCCACCTCACTCTCTTACTCCCCTTATTCTCCTTACTCTCCTCTCTCCTCTTACCCTCTCCTCTCCTCATCCTCTCTTCTCACTCTCTCTTTCTTACTCTCTAGCCTTTCTTCTCTCTCTCCTTTTCCCCCTTCTCTCCTCTTGGCCATGGCTGGTCTCTCTCTCTCTCTCCACCTTCTCTCTTTCCCCCTGCCTTTCTACAATAAAGCTCTAAAACCATAGACTCTCTCTGTTCATCAAGGCCCGCTGTGCTTGAACGATGGGATAGGCTTTCCTCTAATGAGCCGTTTCTAATCACCCAATGGAAGGCCTTCCTGTGCTCCAGTCAAGGCCTGGACTAAGGACTCTCGCCTGAGTAGGAACCTCTTCCCTCTGCCCTCTGTCCTGTATCCCTGGGGCTACAGGGTATTGCCCTGGGGCCCCCAGTCGGGGGCTGCCCCTTGTCCACCCCCTGCAGTTGAGTGGGGTCAGTGGCTTAGATGGCCACCCAGGGCCGAGTGGAAAGCGTCTGGCAGCCCTCCTGCATATGCCTGCCCAGAGCGTAGGAGGAACTCTGTCCGGGTCTCGGGCTATCCTCCCTCCCTCCTCCTTCCCCTACACCCCCTTAGTTCCCAACAATACCCTGGGTGGGTACCCAGGGGATCCATCCTGCCTTTATTGCCTTCCATCACCTGACTTATTCAGCCCTGAATGGGAGCCTTATTTGAGTGTCTAATTGCCAGAACATGAATCAGACCCTTGGACACCTGACTACACGTCCACCTGAGCTTTTCAGTATGCTATAGACACCCTAACAAAGAGTGTGAAATCTATACTTTGCCATATACTTCCTTACATTTTGATGTTGCTGGAACTGTACTCTTAGCCCTTCCATTTTGTGATTTTATCTGAGAACATTTCGTAGTTTTAACAACATCTGGACTACGACACACCAGATTCCCTGCCTGAGCTTTGGGCTTGGCTTTTGTTGGCTCACTAAAGATGATGATCTCCTTCTCTGTATTCTGTGATGGTGGACTGTACAGCACCCAGCCCACCGCATCAACCAGTGTATCCATTCCAAGGTTGTATTTCCCATGAACTCTTCCAACAATGACTAGCAGGATGCTGAGGGCTCTAATTCAGCCTATTCTTGTAAAGCACAGGATTCTTCCAGCAAGTGACCTTGGCCTGTGATTAATTCTCTGTTGGCCCGGATGAATGTCTCTTCCCAGTGTTGACAGCCAGGATGCCGCCTCTGCAGGCCTGCTGCTTTGACTCTCTGCCATAGACTTGGTCTTGAAACCTTCTTAGCTGTGTCTGCCTTCAACGCACCCCTTGCATGCCTAATCACATGTAGAAAGGTTTCCCAGAGGAACTGAGCTAACACAGCGGAGAGAATTAAACTTTTGTTGTCTTATACAATACAATTTGAAGCTGTTGGACTCACTATTGTAAACACTCTGAAGACTTGGAAAAATTACTTTCGCCATAACTTAGCCTGCCTGTTAAAAAATTATGTATCCATTTTTTCCTTTCCCAGTTCTGCTCCTGGAATGACAACTCTTGAGACTAAATATTTATTAATAAATGCCTAGACCATAAGCCTTTGGCTCATTCCCTGACTAGCTCATAACTTATTTAACCCGTTTAAATTATTCTGTGTCTACCATGTAGTTAGTTACCTCTCCTTCAGTCCTGGCCTGGTTCTTCCTTCTAGTCCTGTCAGTGTCTCCCTGCTGGTTTATGTGTCTCCTCAGTTCATCTCCCTCAGTCTGTCCCCCATGGCTCTCCTCAATCTCTCTTTTATACTCTATTTATTCTTGTACTATTTCCCAGACTCTTCTGACTTCCTGCCAATGTCCCACCTCCTATTCCCTGCCTCAGCTCATTGCTATCGGCTTTTTATTGACAGGTAGTAGTTAGAAGAGATCCGCTCTATACCAGCCCACCTTCCTGTATGAACCTTCTGTATCTAGTCTTAGCAAGGACTTTAGCTGAGAGCCCATCTCCACACCCTCTTCACAATGAGCTTTCTACATCTAACCATCCATCGTCTTAACATATATGCAAGTTACTGAACACATGTTCCTGAAACTTCCCATTACGATATTTACTTTCTAGAAAGGGATTGGAGATTTTCAGGGGTTAAATACCTGCACCCAACATCAAATATCTGGTAATAAAATTAAGACTTAACTTTGGATCTTTTGGGTACCAAAACTTGCATTCTGTTTAATATCCCGTATTGCCTAGAAATTTTGCAATATATAAATTAACGTAATATTCACATGCATTACCAACTCTATTAATCTAAGAACAGATGTAATTTCTAGCTAGAAAATAAAGCACATAGACCATACACTGTTCAAGGAAGCCACTACATTCCTGAAAGCAAATTCTAAACATGTGCATAGATTTGATGATATAGGTATCCCGTGGACATTTGTATTTATACATTGTTCATTTTAAACCAAAAATGCAAGCATTGGAAAAATAAAGTAGAAACAAATGTAAATGATAATCAAGTATAGTATTGTGATCTGAATTGATAAAAGAGATTATACCAGGGGCCTCTCTGAAAAGCAGACTGTAAGTATGTTGAGGCTTGGAGTAAACACTGAGTAAGTTGCTCAGTGGATGAAGTACTTGCTGCATAAGGATGAGGGCCTGACTGTAGAACCCCAGCACCCACATAAAAGCAGAGCATGGCCATAAATGTTTCTAAACCAAGGTCAGGGGAGCAAGGAGGATCCTAGGGGCTTGTGGGTCAGTCAATCCACCCAATCTGTGATCACTGGGCTCAGTGAAAGACTGTGTCAAAACATAAGGTAGAGAAGTGATTGAAGAAGACATTATGGCCTCCACACATACCTATATGCATACATCATACACATGTACACATAGCACGTGCACACATGCACACACACACACACACACACACACACACACACACACACACTACAAGTAAGCTGCCCTGACATTACTGTGTACCACTCTAGTTGGCAGCATGAACCTGGGAAAACAGAGCCAATAAACAAGGCCGACTAAAGTCTCATGCAATAGCCAAGTTTATTTAGTGCATCAGACAATTTATACTCTGAGGGTCAAGAAGAGTCACATCAGTAAGTTGTTCAACCACATGGACAAGCCTCATGGCAAAAACATGTTTCTTTGCGTAAAGGCACATGAATAACAACAGCTGAAGTAAATTCACTTTTATCCACTATACCTGGGAGGAACACAAAAACACATTCCAAGAACAATCCTGTGGGGTTTTGTTTTGGTTTTGGTTTTTTGTTTTGTTTTGGTTTGGTTTGGTTTTGGTTTTTTTGAGACAGGATTTCTCTGTGTAGCCCTGGCTATCCTGGAACTCACTTTGTAGACCAGGCTGTCCTTGAACTCAGAAATCTACCTGCCTCTGCCTCCCGAGTGCTGGGATTAAAGGCATGTGCCACCACGCCCAGCTGTCTGTGTTTTTGAAGAAACAGAGGTCCCAAGACTCTTGTCTTATTTTCTTGGAGCTTCTCACAAGCACTCAGAAACACCCTCACATAACTTTATTCTTGGACCATGATAAGTATCTTCTTTAAAAATTGTATATTTACCATAGGAGGCCTCCCCTTTTCTGGAGAGAAATGGAAGAGGGGTGGATGGGGCTGGGGAGAGGCAAAGGACTTGGAAGAAAGGAGGAAGAGGAAACTGTGGCTGGGATATAAACAATAATTAATTAAAGTGCTATATTTAAGAAAAGTGGCTGAGAGTGATGTGCATATACACATTCACACGTACATAGTTTTTAATGCATATATATTTGCATTAGAATAGGTATCAGGATATATATGTATACTTATCTATTCAGAATTGTATATATAGGTTACTTTTATGATTTTGTTATTATATTCTTTAAAGACCAAGTACATTTTATATAGATAAATTAACCATGTTTCGTGTGACTTCCCCAATGCCCTCCATGCTACATCCAAATCAGTTTACGTAACGGCCTGTGGAAGAGCTTTCGAAGTCCTTACATCCTGTTGAGATATTGAGTAAAGCCCTCATCCCAGCACCCCAGACCCCCACACTGCTCCTTGCTTTGCTGGTATGATATCTCCGTATCCACACTCCATTCCAGCTCCAGCTAATCAACAGTGAGTTCCTCAAGACACCATGCCTCTCCCAAGCCCTGTTCCTCTCAGGTCTCCAGAAAACATTCCCCAAACTTCCTAGGATGCAGTTTAAGGATGTGTCACCTTCTGTAAGGATGGAGCTAATTGGTGTCATTCTCTGCCCACACCACCAGCTCCGGAATCAAATGCCCAAGTGTCCTCTACACTGCTGCCCTTTCCTCTCTTTCTCTTTTCCCCAAACTTCTGTACCCTCTATCTATTGCAGTTGCCTATTTACGTATTCTTTTCCTTAACTGGCTCAAATCTTCAAGTTGGAGATTAATTCTGTACATTGCCCCAAAACAATAAGTACTTAACAAACATTTGTAAAAATAACTTGCCAACAGGTGATTGAATGAGAATGCTGTCTGACACATAATTTCTCTATATATAGTTTATATAACTTATAAAATAAGCACTTGCTACTACCAAAATTTTTAGTTTGGATACTGTTGTGAGAACATACTCATATTAGCCTAATTAAAATTTGGGGTCAGCATTTTGGGAGCTAAGCTAAACAAGAAATTAATTAATTGGTCTTTACACCAAGGCTGATTTAGAAATCTGTGAGCTTACTGAAATCATAAACCATAATATGCTGTGTGTATACATACTCTACACCTTACATCCATGTGTTCTTCCCTAGTGTGTCAATCAATAAGCATCCATTTAAAGGAGGAGGGGAGGGTAAATGGTCTGTTTCCCACGAAGCACAATTTAAGCAAAGCCTGAGGAGAAGACATGTGACCAGATAAATGAGATGGCGAGTCCCAAGAAAGCAACTTAAACATTTAAATCTATTATGAGATCTCATTTGGCAAACTATGGCCACTATCAAATTAGCATGAAAAATGCAGTATTTTCCCAGCACTTGGGAGGCAGAGGCAGGTGGATTTCTGAGTTTGAGGCTAGCCTGGACTACAAAGTGAGTTCTAGGATAGCCGGGGCTATACAGAGAAACCCTGTCTCAAAATAAAATAAAATAAAATAAAACAAAAAAATAAAAGAAAAGAAAAGAAAGAAAGAAAGAAAGAAAGATGCAATATTTTTACATTTAAGTGTGACAGATCAAAATGTCCCTTTCTGTCCAACCTGTGGAATGTGTTTTGTCTTGTATATGCAGTTTGATTATAATGAGGAAAGAAGAATTAAAAAACTGGAGCCAGGCACAGTGGCACATGCCTGAAACCTTAAAACTCAAGAGGCAGGAGGATCACAGTGAGTTTCTACACCAGACTGAGTTTTAGACTGAGAGACTTTGTCTCAAACAGATGAATCTATGGCCATACCACCCTGCACGCGCCCGATCTCCTTTCAGAAAAATCAAAGAAAGAAAAGAAGAAAGGAAGGGAGAGAAAATAAGGAAAGGGGAGAAAAGGAAAAAAATAAGGAAGTGAAAAAGAAAAGAAAGGGCAGGGAATATAGATCAAAGATGAAGGCTGCTCTGGCAGGGGACCCTGGTTCTATTCCCAGAATCCACACTGCAGCTCAAAAACACCTGTAGCTCTAGATCAAGGGGATCTGATGCCTTCTTCTAGCTTCAGAGGAATACATGTGGTACACAGACATACATACAAGTAAAACCCCCCTACAGATAAAACAAAAGCAACCTTCATCTTCTTCATCAGACTTCTGTAGAGACATGCTATGTTCAAAATCTTGAGAATCAGACATGCCTGTCTCTTGGTGTAGGTGTCACGTGATCACTGAGTTCAAAGACGAAGCAGCAGGCCCTGATTTATTTGCTCGGGCTGGACAAGCTCCCTGCTTGCCCTGCTGTGTCTTGTACAGCTTGGATACACACCCCAACACACCTCATTAAGTAGACAGATTGGGAGTAAGTGGTGGGGTGAGAAGCTAATGACCCCTTATCAGCAGTTTCGTCAACCAAAGCCACTCCTACATTCTTGTTTGTTTTGTAGGAGGTTCAAGTCGCTCTTCAGCTTGGGAAACTTCTTTACTTCCCATTACTAAGTCTCTAGACAAGTGAATTTTTTTTTTCCTTGTGAGCAAATTTTAGTGACTCTTTTTTTTTTAAATTACTATTAAAATCCAATAAAGAATTTAAATTGTTTATGGTAGACATTACGGTATCTTGCCCAGCCTAAGCTCCTTCCTCAAGAAAAACTTGATGACTGCTAGCTCCCAGTGGGGCTTGGCTTCCTGTTTTATTCTCCAACAAAGAGAAACAGCTCATTCAAGAGTATTACCCTTTCCCATGGTGGTGGAGAGTGACAGCTATTCACTGCTTTCATTGTCCAGTCTGGGGACAATTTAAGAGACCCTACTATAGTCTTTGTTCTGAGAGCACCATATATTGCTGAAATTGTCATTAAGCCCATATAAAAAAAACCACACAAACCAGTTATTATAATTGTAAGCTACATGCCTAGATTGGGCAGATCTAACACTATACTAACTTACTCCCTGAGTCTCCTGGCCACGTGCTTCTGGTCTGTTGTGGCTTCCTCCTCCTCCTCTTCCTCCTTCTCCTCTCCCTCCTCTTCCTCCTCTTCCTCCATCCCCCTTTCTTCCCCTCTTGTCCTCTTCTGACCCTCTACCTTCACCCCTTCTCAAACCTCCAGTCCTACTTCCTCCCTTCACTGCCCAATCACAGGCTCTAACCTTTATTGACCAATTAAAATGGGGAGAAGGTTCACATGAGATCACCTAAGTACTTGGCTGACTGCTCCTGGGGGGTGGGAAAGGCAACCCCTCTTGAGAAAGCAGAATTAACATCAGAATACAAACAGCATCAGGCCACAACTATCATAGTAACACTCTTAGCTCAATCCTGTTTCTTCATTCCCCTCTAAGCAGGGTTCTTAAGCAACACCCTTGCCAACAAACATCTTGCATGTTGATCTGCACATATCTGAAGCATATCTGTGTGCTTCCTGGGAAACATAGTTTGTGGATCTTGATAACAGGAGTGGTGCCAGAAAAGGCAGCCACTGAAACGAAGGTAGGTCCTGAGGTTGTTAACATAGTTCAGTGGGAGGCCTTGGGTTTGATTAACAACAGTAAATAAATATAGACAGACAAACACATAAACAAAATGAAGGTATGTACTATCTACTGGCTGAAAATAAGAACCCATCGTGGGTGGTTGGAGTAGCAGGGTCCAGCACCCAGGGGCACTGTGATTAACTCTTGGGGATGCCATAGCTTTAGAAGTGAATGCACTGAGTAGAGCAACAGAATCGGTATTTGAACAGTATAAGCACGTCAGTAATTATGAAGACAATGGAATGGGGTGGCTGTCTCTGGGGGCAAAAAGATATTCTGGAACAAGCCAAGCCAAGGCTGGAGGTGATTGATCAGTGGCGCAAAAGCCTGAGGGATCGGTGGCAGATTACAACCAGACTTTTAATCTCCTGTGGTTGGAGGGCAGATGGAGGTCAGGTCCCGCACTGATATATGAAAAGCTGCCTAGCTCCAGAAGAAACAGAACTCCCAGAGTCTCAGGGAAGAACAAGGAATCTATCCTAAAAAAAGAGTCTCAGGATCTAGTCAATATGTTCAGCCCAGCTGAGACAGCTTCCACAGGATTAGATTTGAAGAGTCTGGGATCAAGGAGGATATAATATCAGCTAAAGAAACCCTGGTGACTATGGAAACAGTCTCTTGATGCATTGCATTTAATACCTTGGCATGAACCCCAGGACACATGGCTAGGGTGACTCTCAGACACGTAGTACAAGTTATGCCCACACTCTGCAAGAAATGAATGTCAGAACTTCCGTGGTAGTAAAAAAAAACAAAAAGCAATCTACAGCTCACAGGTGTGTGCTGGGTAGGGACGCAGCTCAGTGGCACATGTCCAAGGAGTGCACAAAGTCCTGGGTTCAGTACTCAGCACAACACGCAAAAGAAGCCGAGGCATGCTTAAGAGCCCATTTTCCATGGTGAGGCTCAGAGAATGATTAAATGACTAAAGTAATAAAGAAAACTCTGTTTAGAAAGATACTTCATCTTAACTGGAATCAATACTTCTGTCTCTAGGTTTGCCTGTCTTAATTTCTTTCCATGTTGCTATGATAAAAATACCCCCACAAGAGCAAATTATGGGGGGAGGGGAGGATTTGTTTCATCTCAGTGCAAGGTCATAGCCCATCATGCAGAGAAGTCGAGGCAGCAGGAGCTTCAAGTGTCTGGTTACAGTGCACCTCCAATCAGAAAGCAGAGAATGCACGCTGCTGCTCAGTCTCTTTCCTCCATGTATGCAGTTCAGGATCCCAGCCAGGGTATGGTGACACCCACAGTCGGCATGCCTTGCCACCTCAACACAATCAAAATAAGCCCATCGCCCTACCTTCCAGGTGAGTCTAGATTCTGCCCAGTTGACAAATGATACTATCAATTTATGTGTCCATGTTACAGAGTCCCAGAAAGTACCTTACAGAAAGGTTGATCCAAAGAGGGAATCCATAAAAGATCTCTTTGTAATAAAAACACACTTTAACTTTTAAATAGTGTTGAGATTATGATAGACTATGGGGGACCTTTGACTGAATGCACTTTTGCATAATGATATGACTAGAAGCCTATGGGGGTCGGAGAGTGAAATGTGGTGGTTTGGATAAAAATATCACCCATATGCTCATATATTTGAATGTGCAGTCACCAGGGTGTGGTACCATATGAGAAGGATGAGGAGTAGGTGTGGATTTGTTGAAATAGGTGTAGCCTTGTTGGAAGAAGTGTGTCACTGGGACAGGCTTAGAGGTTGTAAAGCCCACAGCCAGTCTCATGGGCATTCTCTCTCCCTGCTCTTGGGGATCTAGATATATTACTGTCAATTATTTCTTCTGTCAAATGCCTACCTGCATGCTGCCGTGCTCCCCAACATGATGATAATGGACTAACCTCTGAAACTCTAAGTCCTCAATTAAATGCTTTCTTTTATTAAAAACAAAACAAAACAAAAAACAACAAAAAAATCAAACAAAAAACCCCCACACTTTAAAAATCTTGGCTCCAAGAAATAGGATGTTCCACCCAGGTACACCACAAGAATATCCCTCAATTTCAAGTTTCATTGGGTGCCCAGTTACTTTAGATTTTCTATGCCAAGAAATCAATGAGCAAGAAAGAAAGTACTGACCGGAAGGAAGTATTGACCCTAATCATCTGGCAGAAATGTGGGGCTGCTACAGTGTGGGGAATATAGTAGACCTTGGGCAATCCGCATGACATCCCTTGCAGCTGCCAGAGATCAGAAAGCAAAGAGCAGCCAAGAGCTTAACTCCCTAGGACGTAAGGATCTGGGCCATTTCACTTAGGATCAGAGCCAGGCCTGACAGACTTGGGAGTTAAAGCTGGGCAGGTAGTATGTACATGGGAGGCATAGGCACGGGCCTCTCCATCTTCCTGTATATGCACTTAAAACAACAACAACAACAAACCTAACTATGTTGTAAAGTACTGTCTTCATATTTTATGTCAGTCATTTGATTACATTTAATATTTTTGGTTGATACAGCATTGAGTTTTCTGAAGGATTCCTCTGTCATGGCATGGTGTCATTACTTTTGGTAGGGAATGTCTTAAAGGAGTTAAGATTTATTGAAGACAGTCATTTTCTCCAGCAAATTAACTCTTTACATAAACTCTAATTAGCAGAGTGAACAGATAGAATAGTATGGCCATCTTTTGGGAGATGTGTTTGGTATCTGGTATTTGTCTTGTTTTGTTTTTCCAGACAGGGTTTCTCTGAGTAGTCCTGACTGTCCTGGAACTCACTCTGTAAACTAGGCTGGCCTTGAACTCACAGAGATCTGCCTGCCTCTGCCTCGAGAGTGCTGGTTTTAAAGGCAAGCACCACCACTTCCCAGAGCTTCTGGTATTTATTACCAAGCAGCCCAATTTATATCATAGATCAAGGTGCACTCAACATGGTCTCTCAGCCCTGGAAGTGATCGCTGTAGAAAGTTGATTGGTTAAATAACTACTACCTGTTTATGGTATTCTTTCATATTTCTTTCTGAAAGTTTTGGTTGAATGCTTGTGTTGATTTTTCTGATCTGACTGGGATGCAGAGAATGAAGAAGAGGGACTGGGTGGGCTGTGTACTCTGTTGAAGAAATACTACC
Source organism: Mus pahari (assembly GCF_900095145.1). NCBI lineage: Eukaryota > Metazoa > Chordata > Mammalia > Rodentia > Muridae > Mus > Mus pahari. The sequence continues at coordinate 2,499,811 of NC_034594.1, read as the reverse complement.
ATCCCAGAAACTCAGCATGTATATTAAGTGCAGTTGAATGAGGAGGCAGGCTCCGGTGCTGATGGAGGATGCACAGACGAGCAGTCCTGGGATTCAGTGAAACAGTGCTGGATACTTTCTGCACACAATGTCAACAACAGTCCTCGGACCAGGGGAGGGCTTTCCATTCCAGTGGGTTTGAGGCATTGGGGTCCTTGACAATGCTATGCTCATGTCAACAACACATCTTCATTTAAGACTTTATCCACAATGGACAGAGCCTGGAACTCATGTAGTACATCTCTATACCAGGATTTTTCTAGCTTGATCTTGTGTAGGTAGCCGTACAACGTGAGTTCATGAATGTGATAGCTATGTCATGTACAGCATACATACAGATACAGACAGTATCTCACATTGTTCTTCTCCACTTGCAGGCTTGTGAAGTTTCTGCCTTTGCTTCTGTGACAATCCGCAAGCAAGCCATGGTCATGTTGGGGGAGGTGCTCAGGGTTAGTTTTGCGTGCTATGCATTCAGAAGCTGGGTTCTGGGCTCTAGTCCAGGCTGCAACCTGACCATAGAGCATTTTATTACCCTATGCACTGTAAAGAACGTTCCCCCAGGAATTCCTAATTGATAAATAAAAGGTTAGAGCCTGTGATTGGGTGGTAGAGAGAGGAAGGCAGGATTTGATTGAGTGAGGGTCTGGAGAGAGACCACTAAAGTAGAAGAAAAGAGAAGACAGAGAGGAGACCACCACGATCCTGGATAGATCATGACCACACGGCCAGGAGTGTGTACCCTGAGGACAGGCTGATGAAGCAGAAGCAACCCAGGCAAATTATTATCAAACAGCTCGTAATAAGGGGCATATGGTTTAGATATTGAGGAGAATAACATAGAACCTGCCCATTCTAGGCTTACAGCTTGTAAATAAAATGTGAGGCCTCTGTGTTTTTTGTACATGCTAGCTAGAATAAATAACTCTGTTACAGGCACTTGGTAGAGATGCCCTGCTTAGGACTGAACATTCGATTGCTTATACTCAGTGTTTTAGCCAGTGATGGTGCTCTCCTTTGATTGCTGCTTCTGCAAACAACAACAACAACAACAACAACAACAACAATAAAAAGCTCCACTAACCAAGACTGAATTTAGCCTACATCTATGGTATAAACATAAATATTTAGAATTCAATTTGATAACATGACTGTTTTGCAAGGTAACAATAGCAGATTCTACCCAAGGGCCTATGACCTCCCCAGCCTATGCCTTTGGCCAGGATTACAGTACCAGACCTGAGATTCCTTCCTGAGGATCCCACCTCGTATCCAAGCAGGATGTCATTATAACCATCATCTGCTATTGTGCTACCGGGTACATCTTGCCTGGCAGGTTGGTATTGCAACATATAGAGTACTGCCTTGGGTAAGGCCACTGACAATTCAATCAAATTGGAGCTCTGTCCAATGCAGCAGAGTCAGTTTGCTTCTTAGCTTCCTTTGGATGAAGGTATAGAACTTTCAACTCCTCCTGAGCCATGCCTGCTTGGATGCTGCCATGCTCCCACCTTGATGATACTGGACTGAACCTCTGAACCTGTAAGCCAGCCCTAATTAAATGTTGTTCTTTGTAACAGTTGCCTTGGTCATGGTGTCTGCTCACAGGAGTAAAGCCCTGAGACAGAATTTCAATGTCATTATCCTATAACAAGGAGAAGGAGGCAATGCTTCTCCCAGATGCCATAAGCAATTAAAGCAAGAATCCAATGCCATATATGGGCACTCTCTCTTTGAGTTGTTGGCCAGTGGAGTCCCATAGACCACTTGAAACATTGCATTGCTCTTGGTTACTCTCCAGAACTGGAGAGTAAGACCCTATTGCTAAAAGCGGTACGTATTTGAATCATAGGACTCTGATACTGACCTAGAGGCCTCATCCCTGCTGGCTCACTTTCATAGTGCTCTAGTACAAGTTTCTGTGCATGCTCTGGGGGGGGGGAGAAAAATTGCCAACAGTCTTACCCAGCTACACTAGTAACTGGCCTGACAAGGTATGTCCACGGGTGTGACAGTGACACAAATAGTACACAAGTAACTAACGACTTCTTACTAGGTTCCAAGGCCATCCCATAAGATGGAACTCTGGTACTATTTACTAAGCCAAAAACTCACGGCTGGCTAGGCCCTGGACCTTAGGAGAGAATCTAATACTGTTATTCTGCTAAATGAATGTTGTATTAAACTCTCTGCTAAGTTCTTACCTTTATATCCTCGACTGGGACATCTCTCCACCGTCATCAGAAAAGTTTCTTTTTACAGTCGATATAGATGAATTCAAAGACCCGTAGCTGATCAGTGTTAATAAAAGACTGAGAAGTACTCAGCTGAGTGGAACATCTATATCATACTCCCTCCTGGAAAGGCTCAAAGATCATCTCAGAAGAGGGAGTGGCAAGACTGAACAAGCCAGAAGTAGGGAATGAGACTTGCACAAGATCAAGACAGGCAAGATCCCAGCATAGTCGAGGGACGGACTCATGAAGTCCCGCCTCTAGTTGAAAAGTGATTGGCACCTGGTGGCTTTTCAAGGAGGAAGGGTGCTCTGGTTAGCTTTCTGTTGTTTTAATAAAAAAGCAAAACCAAAAGCAACTTTGAGTGGAAAGGTTCATTTGATTTATACTTTCAGTTTAAAATGCGTTATTAAGGGAAATCAGGGCAGGAGCTCAAACAGGAACAGAAGCAGAAACCCAGAAGAAAAACTCACTGGTTCACTCTCTGCCCAATGCTATTTGAGGGGGTGGGGGGTGTTGTTTTAAAGATTTCTAGTGTTCGTTATATCATCTCATACTCTGTCCTCTACTGTTTATTGTTATTTCAATTTCCTCTTTTGATAGCATTTTCCCCCTGAGGGTATTTCTGTAAATTAGAATAAATTATCTCACAAAAGAGAACAGAAAAGGCTTTGAAAGGCTCAGCAGGTAAAGAAACATGCCACATGTCTTAATCTGCTTTCTATCCCTGTGATAAAGCACTGACCAAAAGCCACTTGTGAAGGAAAGGGTTTATTTGGATCATATAGCCTGAGTCACAGTCATTGAGGGAAGCTAAGGTAGGAATTCAAGTAGGGCAAGAACCTAGCAGCAGGAGTCTTGAGGAATAACCCTGAACAGGGCAGGCACTGAGACAGAAGCCTTGGAGAAAGGCTGGGTGCTGGTTTGCTCCCACTGCTTTTCTTGGTACATTTTCTTAATGTACTCCAGAACTACCTGCCGAAAGGTGGCACCACCCACAATGGACTAGACCCTCCCTCATCAATTATCAATCACGAAAATGTCTACAGACTTGCCTACGGCAATCTGAATGGACATATTTCCTCAACTGAGATTCCTCAAGTGAGATAACTGTAGCTTGTGCCAAGTTGAAAACAAGAACCAAGCAGGACACCATGAAAGACTGGAGTCCTAAGTTTATCCACAGAATCCACCTGAAAGTAGAAGGAAGGAATGACTTCAGAAAGTTGTCTGACTTTTATCCAGTGTTTAGATCCCACGATAGCCATACCAGTACATATATCACATACACACATGCACACACACACATGTGTACACAATAAATCAAATAAAGTCTATTTAAACAAATAAAGAACAGAAGATATACCTGGTGAGGAGACCCCAAGTAGAAGTAACTGGATAGTGTGCTGTAGAAAGCACTAAAATTGGAGTCTGTGATTTAGCTTCATGTACTGTCTATATCAGTGAACACTTATAGTGCTTTGAGACTGTTCTGAATCTATACATTTTTTTAATTGGATATTTTATTTGTTTACATTTCAAGTGTTATCTCCTTTCTCGGTTTCCCCTCAGCAAGCCCCTATTTCACACCCCCCTTACTCTGCTTAGGGTCCTCCCCCACCCACTCCCGCCTCACCGCCCTAGCATTCCTCTGCACTGAGGCAGCAAGTCTTCACAGGACCAAGGGCCCATTGATGCCATATAAGGCCCCTTCAGCTCCTTCAGTCCTTCCCCTAACTCTTCCATTGGGGTGCCTGTGCTCAGTCTGATGGTTGGCTGCAAGCATCCACATCTGTATTGGTCAGGCTCTGGCAGAGCCTCTCAGGAGACAACTGTATTAGGCTCCTGTCAGCAAGCACTTCTTGACATTATCAATAGTGTCTGGGTTTGGTGTCTGTATGTGGGATGGGTCCCCAGGTGGAGCAATGTACTGGCTGGTTTTATGTCAACTTGACAAAGGCTGGAGTTATCATAGAGAAAGGAGCTTCAGTTGGGGAAATGCCTCCATGAGATTCAGCTGTAAGGCATTTTCTCAATTTGTGATCAAGTGTGGAGGGCCCCTTGTAGGTGGTACCATCTCTGGGCTGCTAGTCTTGGGTTCTATACGAAAGCAAGCTGAACAAGTCAGGCTAGTAAGTACATTTCTCCTTGGCCTCTGCATCAGCACCTGCTTGAATTCCAGTCCTGACTTTCTTTGGTGATGAACAACAACATGGAAGTGTAAGCTGAACACACCCCTTCCTCCCCAACTTGTTTCTTGGTCATAATGTCTTTGCAGGAATAGAAACCCTGACTAAGACAGGCAGTCTCTGGATGGCCTTTCCTTCAGACTCTGTTCCACTCTTTGTCCCTGCATTTCCTTTAGACAGAACAATTCTGGGTTAAAATTTTGGAGACGGGTGGATAGTCCCATCCCTCAACCAGGGAGCCATGCCTAACCTCTGGATATTGTCTCAACAGGTTCTCCCTCCCCTTTGTGGGGTATTTCAACTAATGCCATCCCCATGGGGTCCTGGGAGGCTCTTTCTTTCCTGGCATCTGGGATTTTCTGGTTGCTACCCACCCCCAGTTCCCCATCCCCCATTGCCTCGCAGCTCTGTTCAATTTCCTAATCCTCTGTACATCTCCTCCATCTCCTCCCATACCTGATTTTGCCCCTCTTTCCCCCCTTCTCCTCTCTTCCTCCCAAGTCCCTTCCACCCTCTACTTCCTTTGTTTATTTTGTTCCCCCTTCTAAGTAGGATTGAAGCATCCACTCTTTGGTCTTCCTTCCTCTTGAGCTTTATGTGGTCCATGAGTTGTATTGTGGGTATTCCATGCCTCTTGTGCTTTGAGCTTTAGTAAAGTTTATTTTTATGAATGTGGGTGCCCTTGCATTTGGAGCATAGATGTTCAGAATTGAGAGTTTATCTTGGTAGATTTGAAGTGAATGATGAGTATGAAGTGTTCTGCCTACTCTTCCTGAGTGCTGGCATTTTAGGCATGTGCCACCATGGTAGGCTTCGATCTCCAAAATTTTAAGAGACCTCGAAGTACTCTAGACTCACACTGGGGCTGTAGATAAATAGTAGGGCTCTTGCCCAGCACATACCAAATCCTGGGTTCCATTATAGATTCATTTAACAAAAAGACAAATAAACAAAATCAATGGGGGTGTGGTAGTTTGAATGAGAATGTCCCCCATAGGCTCTGGCATTTGAAGTCATGTTTCCTAGTTGGTGCTGTCTGGGGTATGGCCTTGGTGGAAGGCCAGACACTGGGGGGCTTCAAAACTTTGAGCCATTTTAGTTCATTTTCTCTGCTTTATGTTTGGAGTTTAAGATGTGAGAGCTTAGCTTGCTGTTTCAGCTACCATGTTTGCCCATCACCATGCTTTCCCGTTGTGATGGTAATGGTCTTCTGGAACCAGAAGCCCAAATAAATCTTTTCTTCTGGAAGTCACCTTGGTCATGATGTTTTATCGCAACAATGGAAAAGTAACTGATACAGTAATAGATCAGGGTGTATTTGGTGTCTTTTTTTTTTTTCTTTTTCAGAAAAGGCAGACGTGAAACTGATGACAGATCCTGATCATGGAGATTCAAATGTCCCTCATGACCTACTAAATGCTGTGTCTCATAGCACACCTTACTTTTGCCTTCCCATCTGGAGGTGAAAATCTTCAACTCTCCATGTGTTGGGTGATGGAGAAAAGCCACTGGTATGGGAAGCAGATGTTTGGTTGGGAGAACTGGTGAGAAGATATTCCTCGTCAAAAACATATTATAGCCCATGGTCTCCAAAACAAATGAAAAAAAAAGTAGTTAATGTTAATTTCTGTTTTTGTCATGGTTCTATTGTTATGAAGAGACACCATGACCAAGACCACTCTTACAAGAGAGAGAATTAAATTGGGAGCTTGCTTACAGTTTTTGAGGTTTTAGACCATGATTATCATGGCAGGGAACATGGTGACACACAAGCTCTGGAGCAGTAGCTAAGAGCTACAGTCTGAGCTCTAGGCAGAGAGAGTGTGACTGGCCTGTCACAGCTTTTGAAACCTCAAAGATCACCTCCAGTAATACACTTCCTCTATGAAGTCCATACCTCTTAATCCTTCTAATCCTATCATAGAGTTCCATTCCCTAGTGGTGACTAAGCATTTAATTACATGAGCCTTTGGAACCATTCTTATTCAAACCACCACAATATTTGATAATACTAGCAGGCATTTTGTAGATAATAGTCATTTTAACATACAGTGAGATAGATGGCTGAGTTTTCTTTAATTTACCAGCAAACAATATTAAGAAACTAAGCTAAGTTCTGAGACTATAAAGGAGGGAATCAGTGCCTTTCCCACAGGGATGGCAATACTTCTATGATAGAGAGAGCCACTAACCAGACAACAGCTGAAACATGGAATTAGAAGATAGGTCCACAACAAATAATGGCTTGTGAAGTCTATGTTTTAGAATTTACTATTCTAAATATACACTATTCTAAATATACACTATTCTAAATATAATACTATTCTATTCTAACACTTACACAGTTGAAGCAAATTTAGAAATCAATTAGTATGTTGAAAACAGTTTGGGGTATCTTCTTTGGTTTCAGTTTGCAGCACCCACTCTGTAGCCTACAACTACCCTTAATTCCAATTCCAGGGCATCCACTACCCTCTTCTGGATTCCACTGGCACCAGGGATACATTTTGTGCACATCCATACATACAAACCAAACATTCCTACATAAAATAAAATAAAATAAAATAAAATAATAAATCTTTACCAAAAGAGAAAAGAAAAAAACAAGACATGGAAGCTCATGTCTTGCAATCCTAGCATTCTGGAGGCTGAGGCAGGAGGATTGGCAGTTTGAAATCAGCCTGGACTACAGCCTAGGCTATATAGCAAGTCTTTAATTCAAAAAAACCAATCAAGGCTGGTCATAATGGTGTACATCTGTGATATCAGCAAAGAGGAGACTGAAGCAGGAGGACTAGATCAACTATTATTTTAAAATAGATACATAATTCATCTTCATATACATATGTATAAATGTGGGGGGGGGGGACAGTGAGGGAGGAGACTCAGAAATGGAGAGCAAATATCCCACTTAACACCCACTTAACAAAAAATATATATACTTTGCTAAAAAAAAAAAAAAAAAACAAATACAAAAACAAAACCTGAGTTTAGAACACACCAGTGAGCAATACAAAAGATAATTTAGGGAAGATATTAATTTGAACAAATTGAAAGTCAAGGATAATTCTTTGAGACCATGGTGACTCAGAATTAAATTAACCTATGCCTTTAATTCAATCATCCCTTCCTAATATTGCTAAAAAATGAACCTAGAACTTATGCAGGAAACTAAATAAAAATGACCATAAAAAAAGTAAAGTAAATGACAAAGATCTAGCCACAGAATGTATTAAAGCATACTGTAAAACCATGCAGGGCTGGAGACATAGCACAGCTGGGGAATTTCTTGTTTAGCATGTGTGAAATCCTGCATGTGTCTCCAGGGTCTCGGAAACTGGCTGGCCGTGGGGCTATACACCTGTAATCCCAGCCCTTAGGAGGTGGAGGCAGGAGGATAGAAGTTCTTAATTATCTGCACATGGTGAGATTGAGGCCATCATAAGATACATGACATCCTGTCTCATACAAGAAGGGTGTGCAGAAAACAAGATATTAGTATACCAGAGATGAAAAAATACCAAAAGAAAATACCAAAGAAAAATTGGGGTTTTATTGTCACATTTATTATTGTTATTATTATTATTATTATTATTACTATTATGTGGTACTGGAGATTGAATTCATGGCCTTACACATCATAAGCAAGAACTTTACCTCTGGTCATATTCCCATCACTATGGTACAATTTTTAGCACAATACTATATATTAATGGCAGAGTAATGAATAAATCATTAGATAGAGCATTCTAGGTTTGGACCCAAGTACATATAGATTTTTGCATATAGTAAAAGTTCCAGAGAGATGCAGGCATCTAAATACAGCTTGGAGGACAGTGGAAAGCTGCCCACACCCTACCCGAGGCAAAGGTTCTGACCAGTCTACTACAGCAGAGTTGTTGGCACAAGCTACTGACTTAGCCCCACCTAAAGACTGGCTGTCAGTCAAGGGACATGAGCTGCCCACAATTATACCCATAAGGCAGCTCACATCCAGTGACTGTCTGGTGCTATCATACACCTTTCTGCTCCCCTTCCCATTGTTGAACACAGTTCTAAAGAGCCATCTTTGGTCCAGCATTCATAGACTGTTCATCGCAGTCCACCTTCATCAAGGTGTGGTTTCTGAAAGTAGTCTTCAACACACCCTTCCTGTGGTCACAGCCCAGTTTCAAAACCTATCAGGAAGCCTAACCTTGAGAATATCTTTCTTCTTTTGTTGGGTCTTCCATATTATACTGGTATACATTAAAATTTGAAAGCCTTTTTTAAAAAATTGAACCTCATCAAATTCTACATCCACTAAGTCATAACTCCCATCCCTTCACGTCTGACAACCACTCTTCAGCCTTCTTCACTTGGCTTTGATGACCCAGGTGCCTCCTGAAACTGCAACCAGGAAGTGTTTTGCCTTTTGTAACTGGCACAAAATTAAAAATTTGAAATTTTACTAGAGTGGATTGGAACTCCAAATATACACCCTTAAACATTAAAACTGTCCGTCTTTACTTACAATAAGAGAAAAATAAACACGTTATACAGAAATGATCATTTTCATGTATTGGCTTTCCAAAGTTTGCTTTTCAAAAACCTGTGAGGGTTTTAGAAAGCACCTGTATATTTCTACCTCATAGAAGGAAAAAAATCTATCTAAATTAGAGATAGTATGCCTTTGGTCCCCAAATTTCTACTGCCAGGAATTTCATTCAGTAGATTCACTGTACTTTCAATACATTTTAAGGATATATATTGTAATGATAGTTCTTATAATAATGAAAGTTTTGAAACAACCTCAAGGTCTCTCCAGAGAGAAATCTTTAAACCTTTTTAAAATGGAAAATTACTTTGCACTGAAGAAACACACGTGTGAGGATTTATGAGGAGCTCTTCCTTCTCTGGGTGGTGCCTGAGTCTCTCTACAAGTTTCCGGTTGTGTTTGAGAAAACCAGTAAAGTTAGAGATTTGAAAACTTGCTGGTGAAATGCCACAGCTGGTAAAAGGTGCTTGCCACCAAGCGTTAAGACCCGAGTTTGAATCCACATATTGAGGGGTGAGAACTGGTTTCCTGCCTGTGATGTGTATGCTCGGCCCAGGGAGTGGCACTATTAGAAAGTGTAGCCCTGTTGAAGTAGGTGTGTCACTGTGGGTGTGGGCTTTAAGACCCTCATCCTAGCTTCAGATGAGGCTGTAGAACCTTCAGATGAAGATGGAGAACTCTCAGCTCTACGTGTACCATGCCTGCCTGGATGCTGCCATGTTTCTACTTTGATGATGATGGACTGAGCCTCTGAACCTATAAGCCAATCCCAATTAAATGTTGTCCTTATAAGAGTTGCTTTGGTCATGGTGTCTGTCACAGCAGTAAAACCCTAAGACACTGCCCCTAATTAATTAATTAATAATACTTTAAAAGGCATAGAAGTCAGGTGTGGTGCACGCCTTTAATCCCAGCACTTGGAAGGCAGAGGCAGGTGGATTTCTGAGTTCGAGGCCAGCCTGGTCTACAAAGTGAGTTCCAGGACAGCCAGGGCTAAACAGAGAAACCCCATCTTGAAAAACAAAACAAAACAAAACAAAACAAAACAAAAAGGCATAGAAATTGCCAAGAATATGAATGAATGTCTGACATCAGTAATCATCATTCAGAAAACTGCAAGTCAAAATGACATTGAGATAGTAGTTGAAGATGAATCTTAAAACCACTGTGCTTGGGGACAGATGTCAGACACATGACACCTCATGGTCTATGAGTCTCTTAACATGAAGTGCTTAGCTGGCCAAGTTACTAAGACAGCAGCAAGTTGTTGTCCCCAGTGCTGAAGGGTGGGAAGAGCGGGAGAGAACAGAGCATGAGCATGAGAGCTCTAGCAGAAGAAATGTGAATTATCTCCCAGAGCAGCTTTCTGCTGATGGCTGCACAGTCTGATTAATTTACTAACCATTGAACTGAATATTAACAGATAATTATACAAAATATTAAATGCCTCAAGAAGGAGGGAGAATGGGGGTATTTTAATATTCTATACTGTAATGACACATATGTATTCCATGTTGAAGAAAGCACTGCGCAAATAAAGCACTTTTTTTTTTCAAGACAGGGTTTCTCTGTGTAACTTTGGCTGTCCTGGAACTCACTCTGTAGACCAGGCTGGCCTTGAACTCAGAAATCTGCCTGCCTCTGCCTCCGGAGTGCTGGGATTAGAGTCATGTGCCAACACCACCTGGTAAGAAACCTCTCTTTAAGCTAAGTGTGGTGACACATACTTAAAATCCCAGCACATGGGAGATACGAATACGAGGATCAGAAGGTCAAGATTATCCTTGGCTAGATAGTGAGTTTGAGGCCAACCTGGGATACATATGAATCCATCTCAAAGTACAATGTACACAAACAGGAAAGTCATTTTATCCAAGTTAGAAAGAGTGGGAGCCAAGGTTTACTCCTGTGGTTTGGAACTCTGAAGTAAGGCTCAGTTGTGGCCTTTCCCGTATGGTTCCACTTTACAGTTCTATGCTAGTCAGCTGGAACCAGTTAGAATGAAAACTGAAGATTCAAAGAAAGAACAGTTCTTCTTAAAACCTAGAGTGATGCAGACTCTCCCAGAAAGAGTAAAAGAGGAAATGTCAAAGTTAGCAAAAGTCTAGCATCAGTGGCCTGAAGCATCTATGTAGTTGCACCCAGCAGGTACCTAGGCAGGCCCAATGTTAGGCCAGAGGGAGAAGGATAAACCCCGGCTGAGGTGTAAGGGCATAGCACAGAGCATCTTAGCTCAGATGGGCAAGGGAGCAGGATCATGGATATTTCTTGGAGTTGGTAAAATTTGCAATCTGGATTTGGTCTTCTTCCTAGTAGCCAGGAAGGGAGGTGGAGGGTGAGGCTTGGGCCAGTCATGAGGTGGCAAATAATGCCACCCTATATAGCTCTCTATCAGATCTGTGCATCGAGGGCAGAGCAGGGGATAACACAGAGCCCTTTGAGATAATGCTTAGTTCAATAATTTCATCTTCTTTGGCTAACTCTCAGCAGTGAGTCATGCTAAGAGTCTGAGAATTTGGCCTTGGAACTGACAAGGATGTGTGCGTGTATGTGTGTATGTATGTATGTATGTATGTATGCGTGTGTATGTGTGTGTATGTGTGTGTATGTGAGTATGTGTGTGTATGTGAGTATGTGTGTGTATGTATGTATGTATGTCTGTATGTATCTATGACAAGGTTAGCAACCGGTGGCCTGAAGCATCTACATAGTTACAACTAGCAAGCACCTAGCTATGCCCAGTGTTAGCCCATTGGGATATATATAATTCTGTGGTAAAACACCATGACCAAAAATGCACAAGCAACTAAGGGAAGATGTATTTGGCTTACACATTCTGGGAGATATGTGGGATACGTGTGTGTGTGTGTGTGTGTGTGTGTGTGTGTGTGTGTGTGTGTGTGTGTAGAAGGGAAGGTGATGAGCTAAGAGTATTTATTGAGAAGGGC